>NC_091436.1:81416715-81716715 GCF_964237555.1 Oryctolagus cuniculus | reverse complement strand
GAAATGCCAAGTCTGGCAAATATTGGCTCAATGTTCACTACTTTAAACCCTCAAGTATATTTTAAAAAAAATATTCTGAACAAATGTTTATTCTTTCAACAGGTATTTAATGGGTGTTAAGGACCAGGCACTGCTCCAAGTAGTAATATGAGTTTTCAAAAAGGTTTTTATTTGAAGAGGGGAGACAGAAAGAAAGAGGGAGAGAGAGAGAGAGAAAGAGGGAGGGAGAGGCAGAGAGAGAGGGAGAAAGAGGGAGAGAGAAAGAGGGAGGGAGAGGGAGAGAGAGAGAGAGAGAGAGAGAGAGAGAGAGAGATTTTCCACATCATGTTTCATTCTCCAAATGTCTGTGAGAGTCATGGCTAGGCCAGGCCATAGCCAGGAGCTAGGAATTCCATCCAAGTTTCAAATGTGAGTGTCAGAGACCCAAGTACTTGAGCCATCACTTGCTGCCTCCCAGGATGGGCATTACCAGGTAACTGGATCAGAAACTCCATCCCAGGTACTCTGTTATGGGATGTAGGTGTCCCAAGCAGTGGCTTAACCATTGTGCCACAATGCCTGCCCTGATCATATGGTTTTAAATGAAACAGTTACCTCTCCCCATAAATTTAGAACTGCAATTCCAGCGAAGGGAGCCAGGCAATATAGAAGTAAGCAGATAAAAGCATTGATGAAATAAGATTAGTGCTGTGCAAAAAAGGAGAGAATTTTAATAGAGATCTGAGAAGGAGTATTGATATGAAAATTTGGAGTCTCTTCCTTTTCTTTTATAAAGTATTGACAGGCATATTGTGCCCTTTTACTAAAAAGCACTTAAGTAGTAAATTAGCCTTGGCTTTGATACTGTACTTATCTTTTTGAGAGGCCTAGATCTTTAATACTACTCAATTGCATTTCTGGTATAAAAATAGGTTGTAGCGGATGGAATTAATCATTGGCAAATTTGAGCAGATTTGTTGAAGGCCATCTTGTGTGGAGACAGTAACCTAAAATGCAGACTGGATGGCATATTACCAACCACCTAATGAATCTACTCCCTCCCAATTGGGATCTTGGCGCATTTACTCATCTTCAACCAGTATAATTAAAGATGAAAAGTATAACACTGATGTATCCTTCTCTGGGGAGGGAGTTGTTTTAATTGTAGACCCATCAGTGGAAAATGAACTATGCTGGAGAAAGATCAGGCTTAATTACACACCTGTTGGTGGTATCAAGCGAAGCTGTTGCATTCTGCCGTAGTAGGGAAAGTATCTAGAAAAACCTCGCAACTTGGCAAGGCTCAAAATATCACCTCATTAGAGCGTACAATTTCTGCCTTTTTCAATCATTCAATCTTCAAATCTGTGGGAAAAGGGCTTTGAGGTTGTTTAGTCTAATTCACATAATTTACAGATGAGAAAACGAAAGCCTGCAGTAGTTAACTGACTTGTCCAAATTCATACAAACAATTTGAGAGGTATTTATTAAGCTTATTTGCTGCTTTCTAAATGCTATCTGCAAGGTTTGAAAGCAGATGGTTGAAGGCCAGAACCTCCATTCAAGACCTAAGAAAAAATTTAAAAATAAAGACCCAACATGTTTCATTTTTGGAAGACTTTTCTCAAAGTGTAAGGTGCAGAGAAATAGTTGGAGAGAAATGGTTAGTATCCTAGTTCCCTTAGGCAGCCACTTACCTAGTCTCTTAACCAGCAGTGCTAAATTCCTGGAAGATGTGATATGAAGCATAGAGAATTCTCTGGGAAGAATCACATGTTAATTATCTCAAGTATCTCAGGATTCCTAAATTCATAATTAATCTATTTCTCTTGCTGTTCTGAAGTATGTGATCCTCAAAATATTCCTCTACCACTTTGTTTCCTCTTAGAGTACATGTAAGTCTAAGTAAATGCTTCATGCTTCATGCTTCATGCTTCATGCTTCATGCTTCATTTTCCTCTAGGCCACTTCTTGGTATCTTTTTGCTTTTTCCAAGGCAAGGCTAGTGCTTTCAAACATCTACACCTAGGCCACAACGAGCGAGAAAACTGTAAGATACAAGATCAAAGATGTGTGTGTGTGTTTGTGTGTGTGTGTGAGAGAGAGAGAGAGAGATAGAGAGAGAGAGAGAGAGGATGGGTTCAGGAAGTGAGGGAGAGATTCATTTATTAATTCAACATTTATTTAGAGTCCATTTATGTCAAACACTCTGTTGAGTTCTAGCTATAGAGATATAAACCAAACAGGTGAACACTCTCCCCATGGATTTTATAGTTAATGGAAAGGTAGAGCATGGTTTTAATGTCATTGATATTTTGGAATAGATAACTTGTTATGGGATTGTTTGGGGGGCATTCTAAGATATTTAGCAGGATTTCTGGCCTCTACCCACTAGATGCCAGCAGCACACCCCCAGTTGTGATCATCAGAATGTCTCCAGATGTTGCCAAATGTCCTTTGGATAGCAAAATTGTCCCCAGTTGAGAACCACTGAGCTAGAGAATAGGCAAATGATCACATATAATTAAATAATCATAATGGTATCTAATTCTTTTTTGTTATATTTTCTGGTTGGTTGCTTCAGAAAATAGCACAATAGAGAAATACTATTTTTTGGACTTTAATTGTTACTGAAATATAATACACGTACACTCATATGAAAATGCATGAATCATAAGTATATGACTTGAAGAGCTTTTTCCAAGTGAACATGCTCATACGATCCTCCTTAGCACCCAGATAAAGAAATGGAACTTCCCTAGAAGCCACTGTCACCCCACCCCAGTCATTGTAATGTTTTATAACACCACAATAGGTATTCCCTTGAAGGGCTGTATGATAATGAGTCATCCCCGCTGTTGCAGTTTTCTTTTCTCATGGCCATAGGATATCCCATTTATCAATTCTACCATTGGTGGACATTTAGGTTGTTCACAGTTTTGTGAATATTAACAAGATAATATTTTATTAAGATTCTTTTTAAAAAAATAACAGCCTTATTGAAATATAATGTGACACTATAAGATATACTCTTTTAAAGTATACAATTCAATAACTTTTAGCATATTTAGAGAGTTGGCAACCATCACCACTATGTAAATTTTAGAACATTTTCATTATGCCAAATTAGCACATTTTTGAAGTACTTTCATATTTTTGGTTTTTTTTAATAAAACATTTATTTGTTTATTTGAAAGGGAAGGAGGGAGAGAGGGAGGGAGAGAGAGAGAGAGAGTGAGAGAGAGCAGTCAGAGAAAAAGAGAGATGGCAATAGCCAAGTCTGGGTCAGGCTAAAGCCAGGAGCCAAGAACCTTCCTGATTGAACCACAAAATTTAAAAATGTTGATGATCCACTTATCTTTCGTCATCTGTAGTTATAATGTCAAATCTAAAACACTCATTGCCTTATTCAGAGTCACAAAGATTTATTTCTGTGTTTTCATCAAAGAATTTTGTATTTTTAGCTGTTACATGTAGATGTATGACCTATTTCAAGTTAATTTCTCTCTCTATATATATATGAATTTATTAGGTCTAGTAGTTTATGTGTTTGTGTGTGTGTTTCCCTATATATTTTCTTTAGGAATCTTCCTATGCAAAGTCATGTCATCTGTAAGTAGAGACAGTTTTACATCTTTGTTTCCACTCTGGATACCTTTTAATTTGCATTCTTGCCCGATTGTCCTTGCTAGAAAAACTAGTAGTATGTGAAATAAAAGTGATATAATTTATATTTGTCATTTTGCTATTTGTTATCTGTATGCTTGATTTTTTTTGTATTTCTATTCTTTTATTAAGAAAATATTTATTTATTTGAAAGTCAGAGTCAACCCACTGGTTTACACCCCCAAGTGGCCTCAGCAATCAGGGAGGAGCCAGGTCAAATCCAGGAATCAAGAGCTTCATCCGAGACTCCCACATGGGAGGCCAAAGCCCAAGCGCTTGTGCTGTCCTCTGCTGCTTTTCCCAGGTCATTATCAGGGAACTGGATCCTAGATTGGAAGTGGAGTGGCTGGGATAGGAAATGGCACCCATATGGGACACTGGTATCTCAGGGGGTGGCTTTACCTGCTATTCCACAATGCCAGCCTCCTGTATTTCTGTTCTCATCCTACTGCTTTTTTGCATTAAATTGATAGTTTCCAGTGTCCAGTCCGTATGGGCTGTCATAGCAAAATAACATAAACTGGATGGCTCATAAGTAACAGAAATTTATTTATCATAGCCCTGGAGTCTGAGAAGTGCAAGATTAAGTCGCCAACAGATTTGGTGTCTGGTGAAGGTTGCTTTTCTGATCATAATGGTGCCTTCTTACCATGTCCTTACATGATAGAATACACTGGGCAGCTCTCTGGGGCTCTTTCATAAGAGAATTAATCTCATTCATGAAGGTTTCACTTTCATGACCTAGTCACCTCCCAAGGCTTCACCTCCTGACACCATCACCTGATTGGTTAAAGTTTCAACATATGAGTTTTGGGAGAACACAGATTTTCAGACCATGGCTGGGATATAGATGGAACAAGATTGGCCATCCATTGCTAATCAGTTAAGCTAAGTGGTGGCTTATGGAGATGTATTAGATTATTCTGTTTACATTAATATACATTTGAAATATTCCATTATAAAATGTTTTGATAAAATAAAAGTCTAGGAAAGATGTCAGAAAGTATAACTTAGGATACAGAGTGATTTTCTGTCATGGGTGCTGGTAATCAAGGCTCCTCTATAAACACAAACAATCTGTAGTTGATTACTATCTTTGGAAATCAATTTGCACAAAATTGAGTCATTTATTAGAACATCACAAGTTATTTCCTTAGTCATGCCAAGAAATTATGTTTTCTTATAAGAAAGGATTTTCTAGAGATTCAAGCCTAAAGTAGTTTTCTGAAAATCTGAAATTTCTCTACCATAATGGTCTCCAAATAATACTAAAATAAAAAGTAGTTGTTTTCTCAAATCCATGCCCAAAAACTACTATGCATGGGACAAATTTACACTGGGGTTAGTTGTTTTTTTCCTAGCTGATGGAAATACGAGTATCAAATTTCTTTTTTAACTCTCTTGATTTTTAAAAAATGTTTTACTTTCAGCGTCAGGGCTCACTAGGCTAATCCTCCGCCTGTGGCGCCCGCATACCAGGTTCTAGTCCCGGTTGGGGGGCCGGATTCTGTCCCGGTTGCTCCTCTTCCAGTCCAGCTCTCTGTTGTAGGCCGGGAGGGCAGTGGAGGATGGCCCAAGTGCTTGGGCACCTGCACCCACAGGGGAGACCAGGAGGAGGCACCTGGCTCCTGGCTTCAGATCGGCGTAGTGCGCCGGCTGCAGCAGCCGTTTGGGGGGTGAGCCAACGGAAAGAAGACCTTTCTTTCTCTCTCAATGTCTAACTCTGCTTGTCAAAAAAAGAATTGCTTCACTTTTATACAAAATTCAATCTCCATCCAGGTTTAAAAAACACTCACTATAATAATTCATATTCTGAATAACCAATGTTGAGAAGAAGGGGAGGAGATAGCATTGAAACTACATAGGTTTTTATTTTTCAAAAATGGAATTAACCTTAAAATTTTGTCAGTACTTGAAAGAAACATATGAAAAAAAAGAAACATATGGTTGCTGTGAAATATTTTAGCCTAAATATAGAAATATATAAAATATGAAAAAAATCCACTGCATTTTTCAAGAGGTTTTTATGCAAATTCACACATTTGTTTTTAGTGGGACCAAAAACAGATGTAGTGATTATGACATTCCTCAATCCCCGTGCAAAAAAACATACCTTTATTTCTCTTATCACTAACTTTATTTCTTTTCTAAGTTCTATTTTCCCTAATATTGAAACCTATGAATTCATTTCTAGGTAGTCTCATCTTTTGGAAGTGATTTCTCAGTCAGTTCCCCCTCACTCTCTTCTCAGTGTAACATCTCAGTTTCAAATGTTGTTATGCTGTTCTTAGGCAATGGTTGGAAGGGGCATATGGCCAAAGAGCACCCTCCAGCATCTGCAGAGGTGGAACTCATCCATTGTGTCTTTAATTGTTGGTTTCTGCTTCGCTGCACCTGCTGATATGCAGGAGTCTGCCCTGGCTATGAGTTATGCCTGTGTAGATCATTGTGTACTATCCTAGTCCTAATTGAAAGGCTCCACCTGTCCTATTTTGTACCCCTTTTGGGGATACAAGGGAAATTTGGGCTCTTTCAAGTATAGTCAGATTCTTCATCTACTGTCATAACCATCTATTATCAATTGCATATATTTTAAGCTCAGCTTGCTTCAGAGAATTCTAAAATGTACAGCCTAAAAAATCAATAGCATTGGCTTTCAAGCCTTTTCCTCTGTTAGGGGTGCCCACAGCCTATTTTGAAATTCAAAGTCAAGAATTTTTCCTTTTTTCTCTTTGGTGTCCTCTAGTCAATGAATCATCCCTGAGATAACCAATGATACTGAAGTCATGGGGCTATCAAGGGGAAAGAATAAAAAGGAAATGCAGGGGAAAAACTCACAGGTCAAATATATCCAAATTCAATCTATCTCACAGGAGGCTTACAAATTTTTTATTTGAAGACTGATTATATATAACCATTACCAAAGACGCAATGTTTCCAATCAAGTAGAAGTCACTCTGTACCAATTTCTCTGATCACTGATGACATTATGGCCATTCACGCAAATGAGCTCATGTGATCATTCATACTGATGAGTTTTACTTTATACAGATGACATATACTCTATTTTCTATTGTTTGACTACTTTTAAAAGAAGAATGCCTGTTAAATATCAAATAGATAAAAATGACATTTCTAAAACATCCACAGGATGTAAAGAATAATAGTCCAACCAGTTCCCATCTGTAAAGATAGAGAAACTTGCTGGTCCCTTCCAACCCTTTCCCCTTTCCTCTTCAGAAGGAATTAATCTAAATTTTGTGTTTTTCTCTTTGATTGCAGTATAGTTTTCTGAGTACATCCATGACCAATAAGTCAGTCAGTTATTAACAGATAAATGTAGTTGTGTAATTTGTAATACTTTGTATACTTTCCTGTGACTTGGTTCATCTGCTCAACATTCCAGTCATAGATTCCTCTATGCTGTGTTTACTGTGCCGTTTATTCGGTTCCATTGTGGAATATGCCACAGTTTATTGTCTGCTTTTCTGCTGATAGCTATTTCTAGAATTTCGCTTTTATAAAAAGTGTTGCTACAAATCTTGTGCATGTCGCTAGTGCTATTCCAAATCTTCTAAGGTAGAAATATTATCAAGAGAAAAACTCTTGGGTCCTAAGTTATGGGAAGCCACCAGTTTTAATTTTTGCCAATTAGAAAGTGGAAATGATAACTTATTCTGGTTTTAATTTATATTTTCCTAATAATAATGAATTTGATCATCTTTCAACATTTATTGATCTTCAATTATTTTAATCATTGGGATGAAAATTTCATTTTATACCCATTCAAATATTTTCTGCTGTTTGTCTTTTATCTTGTTAATTTTAGGAGCTTTCAAAATCTATTTTTGGTATGAATTCTTTACTGGCTATTATTATGTGGGTTGCAAATATTTTATCCCACTTTATGTTTATTAAGACACATTTGAGCAACTAGACTGTTTTCAGGATTTTGCCATTATAGTACAACACTGAATATTTTGTAGCATTTTATAGAATTATAAAAGCTTATATTAACTAGGCTAAATCCCAAGAGTCTAATTATGGGGTCAAAAGGTAGAAATATTTTCATGGATTCTAAATAAATATTGCTGAATTGCTTTCCAAAGAGGTTGCCCAATTTGCAATGCCAGAAACAGTCAAAGATGTAACAATTTCATTCTAATCAACCCTAAGCTTTGGCTAGTCTAATGTGCAAAATGTTTCTCACCATTGCTTTAATTTGCATTTCTTGATTACTAGCATGGATGAACATTCTTCAATGTTAATTTACTAATAGTATTTTCTCCTATGCAAATTTTATATTTTTACCTTCTGGGTCTTTATTTTACATTAAACTAAAAAAAATAAATACAGCTCTCACAAATCAAAAGCAGAGAGAATTTTTCTGTTTTTTAAAATGATTAAGGAAATTTTTCAAAGTTTGAACATCTTATACATAATTACTTACAGCAATTTTAACAAATATTTTTTTTAATTTTTTGCCAGGCAGAGTTAGTGAAAGAGAGAGACAGAGTTATAGACAGTGAGAGACAGAGAAAGGTCTTCTTTTCGTTGGTTCACTCCCCTAATGACCGCCAGAGCTGGCGCTGTGCTGATCCAGAGCCAGGAGCCGGGTACTTCCTCCTGGTCTCCCATGTGGGTGCAGGGGCCCAAGAATTTGGGCCACAAGCAGAGATCTGAACTGGAAGAGGAGCAACCGGGACCAGAACCCGAGATGCTGGCACCGCAGGTGGAGGATTAGCCTAGTGAGCAATGGTGCTGGCCAACAAATAACTTTAAAAATTCATTGTGTTTAGCATTTGGATACAAATAGAGAAATGCTGGACCTGGCTTTCAAAAAATTCAGTCTTTCAGGTGAAAGTAGAGAAGTGAAACAGGAGTTCCAGCATTATGGGATGCAAAGGAACACCTAAGACAGATGAAGATCCCAAAAGGTTTTCCATAGAGGTGACCCTCTAGTTGGATCAGGGAGAATGAACAAATGTTAAGCAGCTGGAGGGAGTGCTGCAGACAAAGCAGAGCATTTGTGCAAGGGAACAGAAAGGTGGAGGGCCAAGCCCGAACATGGGGACTGATGAACAGTAGACTAGAGTCCCCAGGTCTACACTGAGTTTGAAACCTATTCAGAAAGTGGTGTAGAGCCTCTGAAGACTTTTATGCAAGTTTGGAAATCTCTCCCAAAGGCAGAATAGGAGGGGAGGTGGGCTAGGATAGTAGTTGTGTGAATAACAAAGAGGTGATAGATTTGAGAGTATAGCAATAGCTTTAAGAAAGCAAAGACTGAAGTCAGATACCCTATGAGATAAGACGAACAAAGGCATTATATCTCCAGGAACAGGGATGACAATCTTAGGGTTGGCACAGACCCTGTAAAGTAGACACAGTGAGGGTATAAAGTTAAGGCCCCATTGCATTCTGTTTCTACTCAATCTTCACTCTCTTACAGTGAAAAAACTCTTCTGCAAGCACATGGACAGCCCAAACAATTGTTTCCTTATCCTCCCACAACACAGGTACCTCGAGGCCCAAGGGTGTGTGCCATGAGTCCATCTGCTCTTTGGAGGACAGAGCTTGGGAAGAGACTCATGCAAGGTTATTGGGGCGGGGAGTTCCAGGTTCTTGGGTTCATAGAGTACTCTAGGGACAGGGAAACCCCTGGGCCTCCGAGACTTCTTTTTCAGTGGGTGGGACTTGGTCAGAGTAGGCAGTAGAGGAGCCTCCTTTGCCCAGTGTGAGGGCAGTGTACATGAGCGATCCTGCCTCAGCAGGCAGGATTGGGGCAGGCATGTAACTTGGAGGCGAAGCTGGTGGCCTGTGGACATCATGGGCAGCTTTGCTGGGGGTGTGGCTGGCTCAATCTCACAGCAGCAGGGAAGTTAACAGATCCCTCAGACCTGGTGATGACCACATTTCTTTGGAGAAATGGCATTTTACCACTTTGACACAGCTCAAGATTCAGGTTGGGTTGCCTGAGGGAAGTAAGTGGGGTAGAAAATTAATATTGCATAATAAAATTTTCTTTTCAAAGTGTTAGTACTTCTTTTGGTTCTGAACGCTCATGATGGATTTTTCTACACTTAATGCACGTTTTCTTATTGCCAGCAAGAATAACCTATTTACAAATGAGCAAGGTTAAAATATTCAACAATATTGAATAAATCATTATTGAATAACTACTATGTAAGTGGCTGGGAAGATTGTGGTAAAGAAGATAAAAAAAAAATAGGCCCTTGTGGGGCTCAGATTCCAGCGGAGGACAGAAAGTAAAAATGTCAAGTCAGTGAGTAGGATAATTTGAATATGTGCCAAATGCTAGAGGAAAAAGAAAACTTGTGATGCACTAGAGAGCAACCGTGGAGGGAGGAGAAGACTTTTCTAGAGGGTAAACTTCTACCATGTGCCTCATCTAGTTTTGAGTTCTGTGGAGATACTGAAATGTCTACTTTTGGCCATGTTGGCTATTTCCTCCCCAAAGCCTTGTCTGACCTTTCTGATTTTGTTCAATTTTTCTTCTGTCTTAAAGCTCTTCAGCCTGTTCTTTTCAGCACTGCTCAGTTTGCATTTCACATGTCTTCAGGTGGTGATCAGATTCCACTCTTCTCCCTCAGAGACCATATTCTATAGGAACAAGGAGAGGGCTTAGTTTTTGCCCTCTACTGCATCTAGGTTCCAGTAACAAGCTTGTTTGTAGATGCTCAATAAAGATATTGCGGAGTGAATAGATGTCCCACTGTTTTAACTGCTTAACAAATCTAGAACTCTGCATATTTTTTCTGGTATGTTTCCAGGTCAAGGTGTGACAAAGTGAGTCCATAACAAATATCTCATTGTATAAAAGTGAATTTTTCCAGATCTTTATATTGATCTGGATGAATAATAAGTGAGATGGTTTGATTTTGTGAACTGGAACATTGCTACCAGGAGTGGTGGGGGAAATATGAGTGTACATCTAAAAAGGGCAAAGCAAAATAGTAGAAACTATTTCTGAGCTGACAAAATAATCTCCTCATTCAGGAGATGGAAAAGAGCTAAGTGGCAGTTGGAAAAGCTGAAATTTAAGCAGAATTTAGATAGAATTAGGAATAAATATAGCATTATTATGTCTTCAAGTCATAGGTTTATGAATTATTTTGATAATGTTTTTGGTTGGAACTAAAGGAAAGAAGGAAACTATTTTAAAGCAAGCAATTTGAAAAAAAAACTTATAAATTCTATAACTAACTTTGCCAAATCAGTGAGTATTGTGAGAAATCAAAGACTGACTTGTGAATTTTCTCCATTCCCAAAACTAGATGAGAAAAGAGAAATAGGAGACTACTGAGCTTGAACCAGAGAAAAATGAATTAGGGGGCAAAAAAGGAAAGGACAGTAGCAGAGACTTACTACTTAGGGAAAAAAATCAGCTTTGGCAAGATCCTCCTCATCCAACACAATTCAAGTCCAAGACCATGAGGATGTTTGCTAACTTTTTCCATCACTTCCATGGCTTTGCAGTGGCACTAGTGGATGGATCAGAAAGGAAGGATCATTTAGAAGAACAGGGCCACTTGGCTTCTCTCTTCTAGTTCTGAAAGATTCTCTATGGTCGGGGGATACACTGCTTTCCTGATCATGTAGAGCCTAACTCTGTCTCATAGCTTCTGTTCTTAGCTCTAGTCTTTGGTGACTTCAGAATAAATCTAATTCATGTTCCACACAAGATTCTTCAAATATCTGTTAGACAAAGTCATGACTCTGCCCCTTCTCTGGTTCTCATTCCTTCTTCAGTAGGCTGCCTTCTTTGCTCCCTCTGCAAACGTGTGGTCTCTTTATTCTGTTCTTTATTTGGGATGTCCCTGATTTCAATATGGATGAGGTATTAAATAGATTTATGCTAAATAACAATATGCCAATACTAAATGTTATATTGGCATTAGTGGAATACAATATTCTCGGTGGCCATATCAGACTGTAGACACCTCTGGAACTAAATGCAAGGTAAATCCTTATGTCTTTGTCAAAGTATTCTTCGGCTGAGTGGTATTACCCCATTCTGGCTTTATATCAACACTGGAGCAGTTGTCATATGCTCCAGCATGGTGAACATTTCAGATTATAATGCTGTCATCCCAACTATTTTTTGTTCAAAGTTTTATGCAATAGAAAAACATTTTGACATGCCTCTTTTTTAAGATTATTTATTTATTTATTTGAGAGCTACAGTTTGAGAGGTGCAGTTGCAGATAGAGAGAGGGAGAGATAAAAGAGAAAGGTCTTTCATCTGCCCATTCACTCCTCAAATGGCCACAACAGCCAGAGCTGAGTTGAACCCTTATAACCAACACTTCTAAAGGTATAGCTGAGATTATAAAAATATAAACAAGATACCAGGAGGCTAAAAAATAAAAACAAAAGCAGGCCGGCACCACAGCTCACTAGGCTAATCCTCCGCCTGTGGTGCTAGTACCCTGGGTTCTAATCCCGGTTGGGGCACCAGATTCTGTCCCGGTTGCTCCTCTTCCACTCCAGCTCTCTGCTGTGGCCCGGGAAGGCAGTGGAGGATGGCCCAAGTGCTTGGGACCCTACACCTACATGGGAGACCAGGAGGAAGCACCTGGCTCCTGGCTCCTGGCTTCAGATCGGCATAATCTGGCCGTGGCGGCCATTTGGGGGGTGAACCAATGGGAGGAAGACCTTTTTCTCTGTCTCTCTCACTGTCTAACTCTATCTGTCAAATAAATTAAAAAAAAAAAAAAAGAATTACCTGGGCTCCTGTTATATGTACCACTTCCCATTGCCAGCACTATCCATTGAATCAGAACCTCCTGGAAACTTCAGAAACCTGGGAACTTTGATACTCATATTTAGGACAATATTCCCTGCAGTAGGATATGACCAGAGAAGTTGTCAACTCGTGTTGAAATTTAGATTTACTATTTCAAATGTATCTGTGTGTGTGTGTGTGTGTGTGTGTGTGTTTACGTTAAACAGAAATGTATTGGCGACTCTTCTAGGCCGGGCCTGGTGTGAGGCAAGGGGATACTGCTGTGAGAATAAGAGAGGTAGCTTCTTTGTCTTCATCTGTTTGTATTCTGGGGTTGGGTGGAGAAGCCAAGGCATAAAACAGGTGCCCTAAATGAGTACAGACTGTGGTAAGTGGAAGACAGGAAAGAACACTGAGCTAGGGAGTGATGGGGACGACGGTGCAGTTGATTTGAGAGAAAAGACTCTTTCAAGGACTTGGGGTTCAAGCTGATTTGTAAAGTGTGAAAAGGTTGTCCTAACAGGAGCTGAGGAGATAGCACTTCTGGCAGGAAAGCAGCCTTTGAAAGGCTCTGCAGCAAGCAGGACATTGAGGGACAGAACGAAATCAAGAAGTGAGTAAGTGGAGAGGGAAGTGTGAGAGAATGTAGGGACAGACTCTACATTATTGTAATAGGTCTGGATTGGGTTTTCAGTGAAATGGGAAACCATTGAATGTTTTCAAATGGTGAATGGGTGATATGTTGTTTGTGTGGAAGTTGAGGGTAGGTGGGAGAAGGCAAACTAGTTGGGATTTTTTTTGGCAGTAGTCCAGGTAAGAGAAGATAGTGGGCTAGGCTAGGCTGGTGGAACTAGAGAGGGTGATGAGCAGGTGGATTTTGGAGATGAAAAGCACTTGGATATGGAGTGTAAGAGAGAGAGAGTAATCAAGGGGAAATATTTGTTATTAAGTATTATCAGCCATGGTGTGCATGTTTGGTCTTATGGTTAGGATGCCTGTCTCCCATATCAGAGTACCTGGGTTTGATTCTCACCTCCAGCTCTGAACTCCAGCTTCTTGCTAATGCAGATTCTGGGATTCTGGGAGGCAGCATAGATGGCTCCATTAATTGGGTTACTACTACCCATGTGGGATACCTGGATTGAGTACCCAGATTCCAGTTTAGCCTAGGCCTGGCCCTGGATGTAGTGGGTACTTGAGGAGTGAATGCATGAATGGGACTTCTTTCTGTTTCCAAAATAAAATGAAAATGAAAAATATGACCAGCCAAATAATTTACCTATGTGTCATTTATATGAGTAACATTTTATTTGGGTGAGAAATACTTGGAATAATTAAATAAAGTGTATTCGAAGAATTGGTTCATAAATGTTTTCTGTGTACAGGTTCTCAGGGATATGGGATATATTTATCTCACTAACATTGGTTTGAGTTCCCAGGACTCAGGGTAATTATGTTCCAAGCCCAACTCTGTATAAGTGATTCCATCACCAGTTTTTGGTTAGTGACATAATTTAGAGTTGCTAACTAATGCAGATTACCCTCTTACCTAGAATAGTAAAGTTAAACAATGATTAATTTTGAATGAACATCATAGATAGTGGTCTGTCCATTTGACTGTGTAATCACGAGTTTAGTTTCTTTACTTTTTTTTGTAATGTGAGGGCTATGGATCAATCTCTCAACTATCTCTCTCTTTTTTTTCAACTGTCTCTTAGCTATGACATTCTGCACTTGTGTCACCAATCTGTACAAGCTTTCTTGTCACATAAAGTTCAGTTTGGGGCACTCTAAAACAGATGCCTATTCAATGGGTCATGTAGGGGCTTTCTTGGAATATTTTGACAAAGGAGAGACTAGTCCAGAAAGCATTGGTGAAGTGGACATTTGCTATGGGGAGACTGAGCAGGCCAGTTTGGTGGAATTAGAAGCTGTATTCAGTTAGCGAACAATGGCAGAGAAGCTTGCAAATGTGTTCTGTGTTTTGAATGTTCTGTTGAGAAGTTCCACTTTATCCTATGGTGGCCTATGAATAATAAAATAAAAAATACTGGTTTCAGCTTTGCAAGTCACATGTGTACACACACAACATAGTGGAATCTGGGATTAAGTTAAGGCTGTGCAAGACCAGAGGTCCCCATGAGAAGTTCTTGTCTTAACCTTGGGACTCTCGCTTGTTTCTTCTTCAGTCTAGAAGGAGAAACATTTCTGGGGAACATGACATGTTTTGGATATGCCTCTCTTTGACCCTTCATTTTGCTACTTTTTAATTCTGAGTCTTGACCTTATTTTTCTGATCCAAGTGGGGCCAATTACACCTTCTTTATATTGTCATGGTGAAAAGTAAGATTTTGATTTCTAAAACATTGTGGACACTACAGTGTGTGTGTGTGTGTATGGCTCACACTCAGCTCACTGCCTAATATTAAGAGTTATTCAAGGCTCCTTTTCAGCAGAGTTTGTACCATTTTGTTGAGCCTCGCAGGCTGACAATGTACACTTGATTTGTCAGGACATTTCACCACGAAGCCTTACGGCAACATTCCTCATTCCCTCCACAGTCATGGTGGAGGACTAGAAACAAATTCGGAGCAGGTAGGACCTGGGCCTTTTGATATGTTCCTTAAGTTTGCAACATCCTACCTCCCCTTACTGAAAACCACTGACACAATTCCACTCTTTCTGTTGTAGAGTTGTATTACTTTGGTGGGCTAGGGAAGCAGGAGAGTTGAAAGCCACCGGGATGGAGAAAAAGTAGTGTTGTCCTAGAAGCTGCCCCAAAGATTCTGAAGGTAACTTAAGACCCATGGCTTCATGGTGGTTTTCTACTATTTTGGAAACAGTGAGCTCATGGTTAAGAGTCATTATGGATTAAGAAGTGCTCAGACAGCCAAGGTTACGACTACCAAAAGTCAAATAGGTTGTTTCAGTTGAGGGCCTGGGACAGATCTTGGCCCCTGCCTTTGCATTCTTCCATCTACTGTTTCATTCTCACTCTTTGAGCTACTGCACTCATGTCCTAGCCTTTGGTCTTTCATCATGATTTTAGTCAGATACAGTGACAGTTTGTGGTGATTAGAGATTTATTTTTAAAAGACAACCTACTGACCCTTTTATGAATAGCAGCTTTAAAAAGAAGACTAGAAAAAAATCTCTAAGCCAAACATAATGCTTGGTATTTGGTTTAAATTTGGAAGTGACGCAATGAGTGGGGCTAACTCTGGCCTCCATGTGTTTTTAGTTATTATACTGTTTAGTGCAGTGTAATTTATATAAGCTTAATCAAATTTATTATCTTTGACAAAAAGGAAAATGCTTGGAATACTAACTTGTTTTTTTTTAAAAAGAAGAACATAATTAATTTTTCCAAACTTGTCTAAAAAATGCTTAGCGGTCAGTTCTGCCATTTAGATTTATTTAAACATATGTAAATTTGGCATTTTGAGCAGCAATTAATAAAAGAGCTGTAATTTTTATCTTGGATGTTCTCTTCCTCTGTTGCTTTTTGAAAAGGTACTAGGCTAAGCATTTATATTACTATTCCAATCTTTAAGGATTTTGGCTACTGCTTTCAGGGACAATAGAATAGATGGCATGAAAACAACTTTGTGATATGATTTAATTAAACTTATGTGAAAGCGTTTATATATATTTATTTATATAGTTTAGCCATTATGTTAATTAATATTTTTCAAATTGCAAATTGAATTTTGATTTCAGGTAGTTAATTTTCAAATATTTCTTATCTTACTAAACCTTAAACTTCTGGATATATTCCTATTTTTGTGTTTATTTTCTTTGCTGCATTCATTTATGGCAAATAAGCCTTACTCTTTGAGGAATGATTGAACAGCTATTTAGAGTGATTTTGGACACATCACTTTGAACATTTTCAGATCTTGTTTTCTTCATCTTTAAAATAAAGATTTGGAACCCAAAATATCTATTTGATTCCAGCTTTAATATTGTTATTCAAAGATCTCTCTCCTTTGAACATGTAGGTATTTATCTGTTAAGCTTCTTGTTAGATTTATTTGTGTAGTTATTGTATTTGATCTGTTTTCTCAGCTCCGTAGAGGTAGATACCTGATTTCTTTATTTTATTGTTTTTTTAAATTGCTCTTAGCATTTAGAAGAAAGTTGCTCATAAGTAGAAACTTGATAAATATTTGTGAAATGAATAAATGTGTTTTCTCCCAAAGTAGTTCATTTCAATAGGAAAGATATAAAACCACTTAAGCTCTCACTTTTCTTTTGTTTGTAGAGTTCTTTTAAAACTGAAATATCTTAATTTTTGAGCTTGTAAACATTCAAGTCAATGTAAAATAACATACTTTTTATTTTTTAATTTTTTAAAATAAAGATTTGTTTATGTGTTTGAAAGATGGAGTTACAGACAGGCAGAGGCAGAGAGAGGTCTTCCATCTGATGGTTCACTCCCCAATGGCCACCACAGCTGGAGTTGGGCCATTCCAAAGCCAGGAGCCAGGAGTTTCTTCCGGGTCTCCCACATAAGTGCAGAAGCCCAAGGACGTGGGCCATCTTCTACTGCTTTCCCAGGCCACAGCAGAGAACTGGATCAGAAGTGGAGCAGCCAGGATTCTAACCAGTATCCATACAGGATGCCAGCACTGCAGGCAGCAGCTTTACCCTCTATGCCACAGCTCCAGCCACAACACATAGTTTTTAAAGAATGATGAGGATACAAATGAGCGGAGGAGGTTGTTGTGCTCAGCAAGATTGCAGATCTCCAGGTGTAACCTACACTGTGATTAGGCATGGCCTTGGGACTTACTTTGATAGGCGCAGCCCTACTTGGTGTGCCTGTGAAATTCCTATGTTTTTCCCCCAGCTCTGGTGAACATGAAACATCAGTTGAGATGATGACATCATGAAGTGGTAGAATGTTTGTTAGCGCCAACCTTTATATGACAAAAATGAGCAGAGTCCCCTTCTTACCCTCCATTCAACAGGGTCCTATGGAGATACTATTAGGTAGCATAAGGCAGAAATAAAACTTTGCTTTTAAAAAAAAATCACTGAATTTTTTGTTACCACAGCGTGATGGTAACCTACTCAGACTATTTCAATTTGTAAATCTAATGAAAATATTCTATACGTCATCAAAGTCATAATAAAATATATTTTAATTGGTATGTTTCATATTTTATTATGAACCTCCAATATGCTTCACAGAAAATTTAACCCAAACACTTGAATAAAATTTGGCTCAACATTAGCACACTGTTCTCATAGGGTGAAAAATAATGCTGCTTTTGATACAGCTGCAAAGTAAATGATCAAACAAATATTTTTAGAACTGTGTTACAGGGGCCAGTGCTGTGGCATGGTGGGTAAGGCCGCTGCCTGCAGTGCCAGCATCCCATATGGGTGCCATTTTAAGTCCCAGCTGCTCCACTGGCAATGCAGCTCTCTGCTATGGCCTGGGAAAGCAGTAGAAGACGGCCCAAGTCCTTGGGCCCCTGCACCTGTGTGGGAGACCTGGAGGAAGCTCCTGGCTCCTGGCTTCAGACCAGGGCAGCTCTGGTGGTTGTGGCCAATTGGGGAGTGAACCAGTGGATGGAAGACATCTCTCTCTCTCTCTCTGCCTCTGCCTCTCTGTAACTCTGCCTTTCTAATTAATAATATATCTAAAAAAATTATGTTAAAATAGCAATAATGGAAAATATCTGCTGTTGTAAATGCTTGTTGGAAATGTTTTGATTCAAAACCACTTTTCTTGGGTAAGACCCAGGCTCAGCCACTTTCTTAATTTATTGTCATGTTTATTTATCACCAGTGATTTTTCAAGTCAATTCAGTTTTAAAATAGAAGATAGATTTTAGCACATAAAAACAGATTGCATTTGAACTTTCTCTAGTTTTACTTTTAAATTTTTCAACATTTGTTCCCTTAAAGGAAAGAATATTATAGATACTAAAAAAAAATAAGGAAAACTGTCCAGAAGTTTTTGGCTGCCAATTGCTGCTCTGTGTAGAAACACTTGTAAGATATGCTAGCTACCAGCACAGTATCCAGAGCTGGATGTCTGGTTCAAATCCCAGCATTACCAATGGGTTGCTTTATGATCTTGGGCAACTTAGTCTCTCTGTGTGTTAGTTTCCTTGTCCAAGAAATGTGGGATACTTATCCTAAAACATGGGGCTTATGTGAATATAAATATATGCAAAATGCTCAGAATAGTGTCTGCCATGAACTGAGTACTCTCTAGCCATCCAAAGAATGATAGACATCCAAAGAAATATCCTGTGCATGTGGAAATATTGCTGTCGGGAGGATTCTGTTGTCATTGGAGGAGCTCATCAACAATCTTGCATTTATTTTGCTCTATCTAATTAACTTCTTTTTTAATATGGTATTTGTTCATTTTTTCATCCCTTCTACCTTTGTCTCATTTTCCTTTGTCATACTGATATTTAGTCATTTGTGCATGTTGGGGATTATTCTTTTAATTTATTTTTGTTATATAATGGGCATAAGTTAGTTACCTCTAACCTATTTTTACTATCACTAATTTCCTTAATAATACTACAAATTTATAATACCAAAGAATGCTTCTATAATCATCACATTTATTTCTGATCCAAAGTATATGTAGAGGAGACATTAGTTCAGATAAAAAAATAGGTCAACAAATATTTGTTAATGTGTTCAATACTGTGTGGGTTCTGCTGGAAGCAAAATGTATCAGAAGTCTTTAAAAAGCTCATAGAAAATGCAGATTTTGAAAAAGGTATGCATGGATGTTAAAATTTCTTTTTGCACCAAAATAAACTTATCTTTTAATTCACTTTTCCACATATTGTTTGGATTGTTCTCATATATGAAGACAGGGTTCCTATCCACCAGGAATTTACAACATAGTAGGAGAATTATGACTCATCAACTAGGAGCAAAAAAAGCACAGAGCGCCACACAAATAGATTAGAAAACAATAATTATTTTAAAGATTTATTTTATTTATTGATTTATCTATTTTAAAGATTTATTTATTTTATTGGAAAGAGTTACACAGAGGGGAGGCAGAGAGAGAGAGAGAGAGAGAGAGAGAGAGAGGTCTTCTATCTTATGGTTCACTCCCTAGTTGGCCACAATGGCTGGAGCTGTGATGATCTAAAGCCAGGAGCCAGGAGCTTCTTCTGGGTCTCCCACGTGGGTGCAGGGGCCCAAGCACTTGGGCCATCCTCCACTGCTTTCCCAGGCCACAGCAAAGAGCAAAGTGGAGCAGCAGGGACTAGAACCGGTGCCCATATGGGATGCTGGCACTTCAGGCCAGGGAATTAACCTGCCATAGCGCCGGCCCCTATATTATTTATTTAAAAGAGTTAACAGAGAGAAGCAGAGAAACACACATGCATGCACACACACACACACACACAGATCTTGCATCTGATGGTTCACTCTCAAATGGCTGCAATGGGCAGGACTGGGCCAGACCAAAGCCAAGAAGCAGGAGCTTCTTCCTGGTTCCCACTTGGGTGCAGAGGTCCAAGCACTTGGGTCAGTTTCTGCTGCCTTCCAAGGCACATTAGCAGGAAGATGGATAGGAAATAGAGCAGCTAGGACTTGAACCGGTCCTCATATGGGATGCAGGTGTTGCAGGCGGCAGCTTTACCTGCTATGTCACAAAGCTGGCCCCACAATAATTATTCTTATGTAAATTAAAGAAAAATTTTGAAAAGGGAAGCATTATAATAGGATGAAGAATTCTTGAAAGCTTTGAGGATATTGAATATATTTCAGTATTTGGATATGAGATATTTCAGATAATCTATTCAAATCTAGTTTAACTCATATTCAATATCTCTATAGACTGAAAAAAAAAAAACCTAGGAATTTGAGGTATAGTTTCATGGCAAAGCACAGGTTAACGTATCTCTAGGGGTCTTCATTATTGGTATATATAGAGCTGATGGGAATTGGCGGAACAAACTAGAACAGAATTTGAGGGTAGGGATATCCTATGAGAAGGGAGTGTGCCAGATCTGGGTAGAAGGTCGGATGGCACAGGCGCATGTGGGGCTGGATAGTCCCTGTGGGGCTGTGATGCAAGGCGTTCAGACTGAAGCTCTTAGATGGGCTGCTGTTCAGCTTCAGGACTCTGCAGCTTTTCAGAACACCACCGGGCTTTCTGGAGACACAGTGAAGGGTTTCCGTTACGGAGCACACTGGTACTGTGATCTGAAGCAAAGCAATTGTGCCTTGAAGTCCTGAAATGACATTAGAGGGTAGAAATATGAAGGCCTCTTTAAACATGTTTTTAAAAAATGTATTGATATTTGAGAAATGAATTACTGTGGTCTTTTATTAGTAACTGGCTCATTCCGGCTCACTTTTAGTTGCTGTCTGCTATGGGCAATAGAAAGGCATGAAGACTTGTGTTCTGGAAGCACTAATTTTACCCTGTTTTCAAAAAGGATGCCAAGTGGCAGTGAGAGGAGAGTCAAGGAGAACAGGTGTCCAGGCAGTTAGGTGGTACTGAGTGGGCACAGCAGGGGGCAGCTCTGTGCATAGAGACACTTGAAATGGTGATTCAGCAAAGCTGCTTTGTCAAACATCTCTACTTTTCCTCTTATTTCATTTAATTTTAATTATTATTACCTATTACCCATGGGAGTAGCAGAGTGGAAGCGGGGAGAGACTAGGCCAAACACCTGCCCTCCTTTCCTTATTTTAAAGGAAAAACACTGTTTCCTTCTTGAAGATAAAATTTAGAAAGAAAAATGACAAATGCATAAGGCATGTAACAGGTTTAATGAACGATGGGAGACAAAAAGCAAAGAAGACAAAAGAAGGAGTAAAAAAAAAAAAAAATGAACTCTGCCTTCCCTGGTGTCCAGGAGAGAGGATGTCAGGCAGAGCATGTGGCTGCAGCAACCACACCCTGATGAGGCACACCCCCTGCTCTGCCTCTCCCACACCCTGACCGTGCAAAACTCACTGGACTTCCTTTTAAAAAGAAAGTATTCATTTTCACTGATTTCTAAGATAAGAAGAAAGAGAAAAAAAGAGAGGGAGAGAGAGAGAGAGAGAAAGAAACTGGGTCACTCCCCAAATGCCTGCAACAGCAAGGCTGTTGGTTGAGCCAGGCTAAAGCCAGGAGTCAAGAAGTCATCCAGGTCTCCTGGATGGATGGCAGGACCCAAGTACTTGAGCCATTATGCACTGCCTCCCAGGATGCACATTAGTAGGAAGCTGGGTTGGAAGTGGAGATGAAACTTGAGCCTTGTCATTAAAATTTGACTTTTAAGAAAAAGGACTCTGATCAAGTCACTATGCAACAAATTTTGAGTAGATATGAAATTTCTTTTCTGACTGACCCTGGGGAAGGATCAACATAGAGGAGGATCTTGAAAAATCTTTCCACAGTCAATACTGTTTGAGCAAAAATAAAAATGATTTTGTAGGTTAGTGAGACATTTAAAGGACAGTCCCCCCTTTTCAACTTATTCTTGCCATCTAACAGGTACACCATGTGGAATCTCACGGTCAGGAAGATATTCATACATCTACTTATGTGCCTCAATACAGCTAATAAAGTGACCAGAGGATAGTTTCTCCTGATCTTTATTTCCCAATAAACCTCCCAGCAGTAGTTGCAAATGTAATAAATAAGGGAAAACTGCTTTCTTTCCTGATTTGCCACATACCTTGGCCTTTGGAATGTACGCAAATGGCAAATTTCAAGGCTGAATTAGCCCCATCAGCATGGGTTCTGATTTTTGCCACACTCTGCATGAGAAAGTGCTAAGTGGAGGTTGATGGGAAGCTGGGTGATTTGTAACTTTTTAAATAGGCTCATTAAGCACAACATCAACTCAAGTCTGCACACTTTGTTCCCGTGTGGCATGGCTGCTAATTATTCCCTGCTGACTGAATCAGTTATAAGAGCAACACAGCAAGTCAAAAGTTGGGAAGTTCCTAGAAAAATCTGCTGCTGAACATCATTTTCTACCTGTTTAGAGTAAGTTCCTTGTGAGCAGTTCTAAGTTTGGAACGTTTCATTCCTTGATCTCAAAGGAGTGTCAGTGGGCATGTATCTTCATGTGAGAGGGCATTCATTCCCCGGCCCCTCAGATACAGTTGGATTTTAATGAAGATGATATATTAGTCTGTTTTTCATTACTTAACTAAAATACTCAATTGAAGCTTCTTGGGAAAGAAAAGTTATTTCAGCTTACGCTTTGGAGGTTCCAGATCAGGATCAGGTGGCCCCACAGTCTGGTGCCTGTGGAGGCTGGTCATGGGCAGTGCAGAGGAGCTAATACACAGTGAGCCAGGAAGCAGAGAGAAAGGGAAGCTAGCCCAAGCTTGAACTTAGAATAACCAAGCGTCTGGGCGCCTCCCATCAGTTCCACCTCTGAGATGCCGTGATCGATCAAGTCTCCACCTTGGTTCCATCGACTGTTAATGTTAGACTTTAGATATCTGTGTGAGCTTTGGGGAGACAAACCCTGCCCACCCCATAATAAATAGTTCCCAAAATATTAAATTCTACTTTGTGGTCCACCCTGTCTGATTCACTTTTCCTTTTTAGACCTTGTTTACTCAGGAATTCTTCTGTTTCTTTTTCTAAAACAGGTGCCTCCCTGTCCACTTGCAAAGGACCATCATGGCTCGAGTCTGAGTGACACGAAAACCATCCGTTTTGATTGTGAAAGTAGGAAGGGGAGATCTTTCCGGTTAAGTTGTTTGTCTTGAATTTTTTGCTATTTCCTCAATCAGGTGCTCTGATTGAGGAAATCAGGTGCCTATTTGAATTGGGTGAGTTAAGTTTGCCTCAGTTAATAAGGTTGCCATTGAATTACCCTAAAACTTACTTGTGCCAGTACTGTGGTAAAATTTCTGCATTCTCAGTTGATCTCTAAATAGCCTTTACAGTAGCTATTGTTATTCTTAATTTCTAAATGAAGACACCAAAGATTATAGATGTCACATGGGTATTAACTGGTGGTTATGGGATTAGAATACTTGTCCTATTGTAGCCAAATCTGGGCTCCTTATAGAGAATAGTGTCAGTTTGCAACAAGAACTCTTTCAGTAAGTAGCTCTTTGGGGAAGGGATTAAAACTCTCTCTTTGAATCGATTCTAGCCCAGTCTCCGTAAAGTCTAGAATTTAGATATAGCATGATAAAGTGATTAAAAAATACTCTGGTTTGTAGATTTACTCCACAGGGTGGGAGGTATCTGTAACCCATGGCTACAATGTGTGGTGGGTGGCCATGTGTGACCTGAGTCTGCCTTGCATCAGAGGAGCTTAAATTAAAAGCATCTTGTTTTTTAAAGTCTAGGCTCAGCCTCAGCCAAAGTGAGACTGGATTAATAGAGAGGATGATTCTTACGATTGAAGAAGCAGCAAAGGCACCCAACTGTAGAAATAGTTGGACTGTGCATGCTTTGTGTGTGATGATAGGAGAGAGAAACTTCTGCTCAGGTTACTTACAGCCCCCCGAAGTGGGCAGGATGATGAACATCTCAGCGGCCAGCACGAAGCGCTGAAACCAGGGACCCTTCTGCAGTTTTCCGGCACTGTGCCATTCCTGATGTGGTTGTGCCCCAAAGTGAATGAGAGTGGATTTTCTGCCTAATAATTTTAATATTATTGCTAATATACATTTAATTTGATTTAGAAAAATAAATGGGACACCTCCTACATCTAGTGCATTGGACCTGCAACTCTGGAGTACATATAGTACATAGTACAATAGGATGCTATCCCCTCATGGGGATGCAAATTAGTCCTTGGGAGATGAAAAGAGGCTTACTCTTTTTCTGTTAAAACATAGTATACATAGAGCACATAAACAATCATATCTCTGTGGTTTACTGTGGAGAAGATGAGATTAGGAAAGAATGCTTAAAGAGCTTCCTGCAAGGCTGATGATGCGGCACCATAAGGTTAAGTCATAACCTGTGGCATTGTAATCCCATATTGGAGTGCTCCTGTCCTGACTGCTGTACTTCCCATCCAGCTCCCTGCTGATGTGCCTGAGAAAACAATCCAAGATGAGCCAAGTGTTTGGGTCCCTGCCACCCACATGGGAGACCCAGATGAAACTCCTGGCTTCAGCCTGGTCCAGCCCTGGCTGTTTTGACCATCTGGGTAGTGAACTTGCAGATGGAAGTTCTTTCTCTCTCTGTTCTCCTTTATCCATAACTTTGCTTTTCAAATAAATCTCATTATTATTATTATTTTTAAAGGCTCTTTCTAGGTGTGACAAAGAAAATGCTGAGAAGCACTAAAGTGTCAGACATTTGGAGCAATCTCCAGAATTACAAGGGTCAGAGAGGAAGATATGAAGGAAGGTAAATGTGCATGCTTTGTAGGAGCAAAGGAAAAAGGAAGAAGGAAAAATACCAATTAAACATAAGAAAGGATTTTGTTTTCCTTTTTTTATGCTGTCCAGATGGGCAAACATGCACATAAATAAAATAATAAATCAGTTAGGCTCATTCCTTTTTATTTCTTTTATTCTATTAATTTGAAAAGCAGAGTTACAGAGAGAGAGAGAGGAAGAGATAGAGGAGACCTTCCATCCACTGGTTCACTCTCCAAATGGCCTCAATGGCCGGGGCTGGATTGGGCTGAAACCAGGAGCCAGAAGCTTCATCCAGGTCTCCCATGTGTGTGCAGGGGCCCAAGCACTTGAGCCATCCTCCACTGCTTTCTCAGGAAGTTCATTCCTTTAGCCTGTGATGAGCTCTTTAAAATTTCCCCGTAAATACCAACAAACAGAAGATCCTTGGTTACTCAGGTTAAATACATTCCCTCTCACTTGCAGGATTTGCCTGTTGTTGGGTGTGATATCTTTTATGTGTCTTGGGAAATGTGACTTTAGGGGTCCCATCCTTAGTATAAACTAAGTAGGACTTTGCTTCCTCCATAAATAATTGCTGCAAGAATCTCTAGAAAGTAAAATTGTTTTCTTTTAATTTTCCTTCAAATTGCAAAAAGACTGGATGAGGACGAAATCCTTGGTTTCTTTTGGCCCAGGCTCAACTTAAATTCTCTAGATTGAGGATTCTCAAACTTAGGCTGCACCAGAATCACCTGGAGGACTTGCTAAAGCTCAGGTGGCTTGCTTCACCAGCTTTTCTGATTCAGGAGTCCTGTGGTAGCTCTGCTTTTCTGATGCTTGATTCTGCTGGTTATTTGAGAATCACTACACCTAGATCACTGGGTTACAAATCCAGTGGGTCATTAGAATCACTTTAAAAAATATGTAATCTTGGCATAACCTCTTGAGAATATGGGTCATTGAATCTCGAGAGGCACTCACATTTAATACATTTTCAGAGTCCTTCAGATAATTCTGGCAACACTGGAAACCCTCCTCCACATGGCTCTCATTAGAACTATCCTGTGGCGCTAGGGACTGACTACCCTTTGGTTTTTCATTTGTAAAATAACTTTCCTTGGCAATGTTTTGCTCCCAATGGGTGATGCAATTTTGTAGTTTCATTTATTAATATCCTTGTTCTTATAAAGTAGATGTTGATTGCATTCTTCAGATTTAAACGAAAAGAGCAGCTTTCTCTCTTTGGGGGTTGCTTTATGAAATTGTACTGCCCAGAGACAGAATATTAATTAGACCATTTATGAAGAAAAATATAACAGGTGAAACCCCGGATTCTGTGTTCAACTGTTCAAAAATATCAAACAATGGGCCTCAGAGAAATATGTAATATTTTACTTATCATTTTGGTTTTATGTTCATGTAAACCTTGTCTTTGCATTGAGGCAGGAGACTCCAAATCACTGGCAAAGTTCTGCCAGCACTACTTAGGAAGCTGGCTGGAGATGCCTAGGAGAGCAATACTAATGATTGTGCTCAAATAAAATACAATTTTTTGAATTGAATGTAATTTTCTGGAATTTATTCTGAAAATGATTTACAAAACTAGGTTAGGTGGTTAAAGCTGAGCTCTCTAGTCTGAAGAAGGAGCAAGAACTACAAGAGTCAGTCAGCCAATCTAATCTTCATCTCTTCCCATTGAAAACATGAGGAAGCCTTATAACAGAGCTTTAAAAGATATTTCTAGGGAATTTTTGGATCTGTCTGAATTCAGAATATTTTAGCAGACACAATTTGGGGAGAAACGCAATGATCTGTCTGTGCAACAAAATTATGAGAGACTGAGTCAGGCTGGTGAGATGATACTGGTTCAACCAAGCTGGAAAGGATGCTTTTGAAGACAACCATGGGTACGTATGCCATTATCACACTTTTGTATGTGTGGAATATGTCTGTCAACTACTTGTCAAGTTTCATTTTTGGAGTGTTCAAAGACTTCAGCAACTAACTTCAGCTTAATGAGTACATAATTCCACTGCTATGTTTGAGGCATGGGAGCAATTTTTGGCATTCCAACAAGATTATATTGCTTTTCAGACTACTATTAACACCAATTATATATTTCATCACTGGTAGTTTTTTCTGTATCATCCTATCCACTCACATCCCCATTAGTTGGGAAGTAGAAATGCCTGCTCACTATTGACTTAGCCACTAATGTACCATCCTTATAATGTTCACTAAAATGACACCATGGAAGCAATGACGCACGAAACTTCATTCACATATTGAAGATAGCCATTTCTCTTATGTCATTGAGAGATATTTATTTTGTGGTAAAAAGCAATAACTTATAAAAATGAACTGAATTTCCACTCACTTATGGAGCCCAAGATGCCTGATAGTCCCACAGGTAAGCTGTGGTAGCTCTATCAGTTCTCTGCTCCAGGGATTTCAGTGAGAGTATGACCTCCTTCACTTTAAACCATGTAAGAGAAGGGGGTCAAAGGATGTGGGGTCAGGGAAATAAGGAAGACTAAGTGGAAATGCACGGATTAATGAAGAAAACTGACTTTCAGGAGAGAAACTGATGCCAGATGAAATTAGGAATTTAAGAATCAACCCAGGAATCCATCCAGCAAAGTATAATGAAATAGGGGTTGGTGTTGTGGCACAATGGATAAGCTACTGCATGAGATGCCTACATCCTATACCAGAGTGCCTAGTTTGAGTTTCTGCTATTCCATTTCCAAACTAGCTTCCTGCTAATGAACTAATAAGACCTAAATGAAAGATCTCTGCAAGTGAGATCCCAGTGGAAAGAACAGGCCATCAAATAAGGAGGTATCTTTCTCTGAAGGGAGGAGAGAACTTCCACTTTGACTATGACCTTGTCTAAATAAGATCAGAGCTGGCGAACTCAAGAGGCTTCCATAGCCTTGGCAACTCATGACAAGAGCCTAGGGTGATTACTGACACCATAAACAAGAGTGTCAATTGTTAAGTTAACAACAGGAGTCACTGTGCACTTACTCCTCATGTAGTATCTCTGTCCTTAATGTGTTGTACAGTGTGAATTAACGGTATAACTAGTACTCAAACAGTACTTTACACTTTGTGTTTCTAAGTGGGTGCAAACTGTTGAAATCTTTACTTAATATATACTAAATTGATCTTCTGTATATAAAGATAATTGAAAATGAATCTTGATGTGAATGGAAGGGGGGAGGGAGAGGGAAAGGGGAAGGTTGCGGGTGGGAGGGAAGTTATGGGGGTGAAAAAGCCACTGTAATCCAAAAGCTGTACTTTGGAAATTTATATTTATTAAATAAAAGTTAAAAAAGGAAAAAAAAGCTCTCTCTCTGATTTAGCAGAGGAATAACCCTTTGAAGGGCTGGGAAGGATTTGGATCTTGCACAGCT
This sequence comes from Oryctolagus cuniculus, assembly GCF_964237555.1. Classification (NCBI taxonomy): domain Eukaryota; kingdom Metazoa; phylum Chordata; class Mammalia; order Lagomorpha; family Leporidae; genus Oryctolagus; species Oryctolagus cuniculus. The sequence continues at coordinate 81,688,584 of NC_091436.1, read as the reverse complement.
ATAACAGTGAAGGATCAATACTAAAATGTTTGTAGATTAAACTGAACTCAATCTCATCAAGTTAAATGAATGCATTTTCTTCCTAGCACAGGAAAATCAGCTAAACATTGCCTATAATGTGGGGCTTTGTTGGAGATTGAAATAAACTTAGTCATATCTTTTCATGCTTGTCCATGTTAACACTGTCCCTCTTAAAGCGAAGAATGTCAGAGATTTCATAAAGTATCATTTGATTACACACTTGTCCAGGTGCCTTGTCACAAATGAGTTTTCTGTAAACATTTTTGGTTATTTTTTAAATATCAAAAATAGTTATTTCAATAGATATGTAATAGAAATTGTCATTGATTTCAAACAGGGAACCATTTTGCAGTAATTATATCTTCCTATTAAACATACGATAGGCATTGGAGATACAAATTTCCTGTGCTTAATAACCACAAAGGATGTTTGATAATAAGCCCTGCTCTCTACTTCCAGAAGTTTCTATTTTAGTGGGAAAAATACATGCAAATCGCTATCCTGAGAGACATAAAAAATGGCTGACTGGACTCATTGTTTCAGTGGGACTGGATCTTAGATCTCTTAACTTTTCATGGCTGACACAGAATGGAAGATTGAAGAATAGCATAAAAATGAACTCTTAATTTTCTTGATGAGGTTCTATCAATAACAACAGCAGATTTTATAATGTAGACTTTTATAATGGATGTCAGTAATGTTGACCTAAGTGGACATAAGGAAGGCCAATGTTTTTTTCATAGGTACCCTTGACCTCCTAGTGTTATTTCTTCCATACTATTGCATATCTTTTCTATTCAAAGAGCTCCCTTTGGAGTTAATGACACCTCATTTAACTGTACCACAAGTCATATATGTTTCCCAAACATGAGACAGCATGACTGAACAGATAGCTAAGTAGCTAAGCAGAGTAAGAAGATATCTTGGGTTTGAATTGCAATTGTAAATATTGTTTGGTATGATCAAAACTCCCATAAAACAGCAATTAATTTTGGATAATTACTACTTGGAAACTACATAATTGCATGTTTCCCTCTAGAGTCACCTTGCCTTTGTTCAGAGTATTTAATCGGTCATGCAGTTAACCTGAAAGGGAAGGGCACTTATGGTAGAATTAAGAACTGTAGCAGTATGACATTCTAAATCACAATATGTGAGGCCACTGAGATATTTAATCAAGTTAGTTATTATATCTTTGGAATTAAATTCAGTACAGAGAAGAAGTTCTAGTTTTGGAATTACATATGAGTCTCCCTCCTCAGAATATAAAATAACTGTATGTGTGCAAATCTGAGGATCAATTTTGGAGGGGAAATAGTTTTCTATCCACCTTGGAATTCTGGGAAGACCAAACAGGGGAATTTTTTGTAAAGTTTGCCAGCAGCAACGCCTAATCCTCTCCCCGGTATAGTGGTCCAGACACTATATTATCAGATTCTTTTGGTTTGAATCTCTGTTTTGTCTGTCATTTGCCGAACAAATTAGTTTGATCATCTGTAAAATGGGAACACTAAAGAACCTACTTGGAAAGGTTATGAAGATTTTTATGAAGTAATATGCATATATGTAAAATGCATATCATGCTAACTAGCAGTTGATGAGTGCTCAGGGAATGTTTATTTCTATTATATTTAGTTTGCAATGGCAACTTTTCCCCCTAATACATGTAAAATATAAATGGACTCCTGAATTGTGCTTCAGTTGTGATGATGTCTCCTTCTCTGTTCAAAGAAATTTAGTTTGAGTTAGCCAAATACTCATTATAGCCACCTTTAATTGTAATGGGCATATTTTTTATTAATTTGAAAGGCAAAGAGACAGGCAGACAGTGATAGACACATAGTAAGCCTCCATCAGTGGCCAAGCTCCACAAATCCCATCAAAGGCCCCTGAATGGAGCTGAAGCCTAGATCCAGGGACTCAATCCAGGTCTCTTATGTGGATGGCAGACCCAACCATTTGAGCCATCACGTACTGCCTCCCAGGGTATGCATTAGCAGGAATTCTATTGGAATTGAGGCTCAAACACAATATCTTCACCAGTAAGCCAAATTCCTACCTTTGGGATTATGTATATTATAAAAACAGTTCTATCTTCATAATTTGAGGTAACTTAAACAATCAACAAATCCAATATGTTCACCATAAAAATACACATTGAAAGTCTACATTTAAAAAGTTTTCAATACACTCTTTTCAAAAAAATCGGAATTATTCAAAATGTTTTCAAGGATTGCTTCCTTGTCAAATTCTGTGTGCAGGATCCCATCTGGGTGGTTCAGATTTAAATTCCTTTCATTTTTTTTTAAAGATTTATTTATTTATCTGAAAGTCTGAGTAACATACAGGGAGAGAGAGAGAGAGAGAGAGAGAGAGGATTTCCATCTACTGGTTCACTCCCCAGATGGCCGCAATGGTCAGAGCTGGCTGAGCTGATCTGAAGCCAGGAGACACGAGCTTCTTCTGGGTCTCCCATGTGAATGCAGGGGCCCAAGAACTTCGGCCATCTTCTACTGCTCTCCCAGGCTGTAGCAGAGAGCTGGATCAGAAGTGGAGCAGCTGAGACTCGAGCTGGCGCTCATAAGGGATGCTGGCATTGCAGGCAGTGGCTTTCCCTGCTACACCACAGCATTGGCCCCTCATCTTTTTACATCTTTCATTTACTTTCCATACCCCTTAAACTACATATTTTATTGGAGATTTCACTCAAATTTAATGAATTTTTCCTTTAAATAATTTTTGTATTCCTCATGATTATATTTTATTTCTGGTCAATTAGGTTTTAGGATAACTCCTGACTGACAACTACTGTACTCTTTATTGACTGATAAGAAAGATTTCCAGTAGTCACCAGACTATGAATAGATCCTTCAATCTCTAATCTATGCTGTGTCATGAGCTTAATATGAATCTGTGGTTACCAAACTCTGTGTCTTAATATTATATCAAGAATCTATGGCACAACTTAAGTCAATACAATTTTATTTGTCACATATACCTCAATAAAACTAGGGGAAAATAGAATCTATATGTGGATATGAATGGTCTTCTACAGGATAGAGAATAATTTGCCAGGCAATAGAGCAAAACTGTGTTCTGTCCCCTTTTATTGTTCTTAAGAAATTGCTTGTAAATTATTAGAACTTTGAGTGATATGGAAACATAGCTCTTCATAAAAAAGTTTATTTCTTATTCCAATTATATGTTAATTGTCATGCTCTTGGAGGGGCCTCAAATATGGGTCTATTACTTCAATGCTTCTAAAGGAGTGACATAAGTTCACTATAAATATTATCTTTAATGTTACCAATAAATAAAAACTTTATCATTTCAGAACTGTTCACATTTGACAAAGCACACAACTGTGTTTTACAAGTGGCAGTGGGCAGGTGGGGGATGTGGATTTTTTTTTATTTAGCTATTTATTTGAAAGGCAGAGTTACAGAGGGAGAGAGAGAGAGAGACAGAGAGAGAGAGGTCTTCCATCCTCTGGTTCACTCTCCAAATGGCCACAATGGTCAGAGATGAGCCTATCTGAAGCCAGGAGACAAGAACTTCCACCAGGTCTCCAACATGGGTGCAGGGGCTCCAGCACTTGGACTATCTTCTGCTTCTTTCCTAGGCACATTAGCAGGGATCTGGATTGGAAGTGGAGTAGCTGGGACTCAAACTGGTTGTGGATATGGGATGCTAACACCACAGGCTTAACCCAGTATGCCACAGTGCTGGCCCCAGGATGGGAAGTTCTTAAAGGATCCTGGGAATGTTGATCTACTAGTCCATGCTGAGACACCATGTTGACAGTGGCAAGTACCTGCATGGGCACTCCTGTACTGAAATGATCACCAAGGATGTACTGTCTTGATAGGTTGAACCAATACAAATTATATCCTAAATGTAAAATTTCTACATATGGTTTGAGGATAGTCCATGTATCCTGGGGACTTGCAGAGAGGTATCTAAATCCTATGTGTTAACCCAAATTACAAAAATCTTAGATTTAGGTGAAAATAAAATGGACAGTCACAAACAATGGTCTAAAATAGAGGAAACTTTGGGAAAAATGTTTTCATTGTTGATGAGTTTCAAATAAAAAATATCAGTAAGGAACCAAGGTAATACATGAATGGTCTTCACTGTATAGGAATATAAAGTATTTTAGAAAGAAATAGAAAAAATTAGAAAATTTTGAGTAGTATTTGGAAGAAAGAAAATTTACTGTCTTGCAGAAAAGAAATACATTAGGCTTAGTACATAAAAATTAAACTTAAAATAGCAATTTTAGAAGAATACAAATCATTCAATTAAGACAAGACTGTTTATATTCTGAATATCATAAAAATAAAATGAGTTGGCTCTAGTCAAATCAATCCAATCTGGTGTAATCTATCTTGTATAGCCACAGAGATCTCTGGTCCTGTCAATGATATTGTAATGATAGAAAATAAATGGTCTTTAGGGGTGAAAATACATATGACTAACTTAGTTCTCCCTTCAGGGAAGTTTTGACAATTGGTCTGGAACTGAGGGGAGGTACTCTCTAGTTACCACATTTTGGAGACTACAGAGGTCAACCACCAAAAATCTTCTGTACGTTTTATTTATCAGGATTATACACTGATTTATAAGGATTTATGTCAGGTCACTACCTTGCTGATTTTCTGGGCACATGTAGCAATGAGAGCTTCCAAATGAGAAGACACTGACCAAAGGGTTACCATATCAATAATAAGATCAGTAAATTCTGGGGTATCTAATGTATATCAGAGTGATTATAGTTAATAATGCTTATTAATACTGTATTATATGTTTTAAAATTTTCTAAAAGTATAGTCAGCTTTCTGTATTTATAGTTCTGCATCTGTGAGTTCCACTAAATGTGGATCAAAAATATTTGAAAAAAATATGAATGTTCTGAACACATGCAACCTTGTTTTCCTGTCATATTTCTTTTGACAATATAGTATAACAACTATTTACATAGCATTTACATTGGATTAGATATTATAAGTAATCTAGAGACAATTTAAAGTACACAAGGGAGAATCCCAAGACATTATATTATCATTAAGTTCTCCAAGGTTAAAGAGAATTCTCAAAACTGCTGAGGGAAGAAACAAATAACACATGAAGAGGTCCCTGTTGGCCTGACTACACAGCTCTCAGATGGAACCTTACAGACCAGGAGGTGGTAGGATGAGACTTTCCCACTACTGAAAAAAGAAAATTGGCAGCTTAGAAAACTGCACACAGCAAAGCTATCCTTCAGCTATGAGGGAGAGATAGACAATCCCAGACAAACAGCAGCTGAGAGAATTTATCACCACCATACCTATCTTACAAGAAATGCTGAAGACAGTTCTTCAAACTGGAAGAAAGAGATGCTAATGTTAAGAAACAGGCAATACAGAAGGAAGTAAAATGGGACATCAAAAATTCAAAACATAGGAAGGAAAGAAGTGCAAATGCAGAGTTCTTTATGAGTGTTTCTTATCTTCTTTTGTTACTTTCCATATCTTTATAATCAATGTTGTTGCCTTATTTGAAAATAGTTTATTATAATCAAAATAATATTTATAAGCCTTACAGTAAGCACAAAGTGGATCCTGGGATCCATTTGTACTTGACTTATCAAAAATAGTAAGCAAGGACTCAAAGAAACTACAACTGAAAGTAACTTATGCACAAAATAAGATTATTAAGAGTAAGGAAGAAAGAAAGGAGTTGCACTAAAACTAGAAAAAAAGGTATCAAAATGGCAGTAGTAAAACCTTATCTATCAATAATTATCTTAAATTTAAGTGGATTGAACTCCAATTAACAGTCACAGAGTAGGAGACGGTAGAATAGAGAGGGTGCTTACTGCTCTAGCCTAAGGGAAGGTAGTTTAAAATAAATGGAGAGAGTGAAGTCTCGGGGAAAAGTTAGGGAGAAAACAGCAGAAGAAATTTCACTCAAATTAGAGGGACACTGTGGACCTATGTGGAGGGTGTGGCCGTGAGTAACTCAGGACCCCAGCAGCCCAAAGTCTCAGCACCAGCTTTGGAGAGTTAGGTGAGACAAGTCTGCAGCAGCCCAAGCCACTGGTCATAAAGCTGCAGGAAGAGCCTGGTATGGGCCCAGCTTGCAGCCATGTGGGGCACAGTGTACCTGCAAAATTAGAAGAGACAAAGGGGGTACATTTTTTTCTCCCTGACTACAAACTGTACTGGCATCCTGTAACAAGCCAAGAGCAGGTGGGTGCCATTTTTGACATACATAACAGCTGGGTCAGCTTGTATCCATGTACCCAGCAACCAACAGAGCAGAGACTCCTGAATCTGGCTGGGAGAACTGATAAGGCCTAGGTGCTCATAACTGTGGGAGGCTTGTGTGCTGGGGCTGTGAAAACACCATGGCTACATGGGAGGACACAGGGTGTGGCTGGGACTTTGGGCAGTCACTGTGGGTGGCTCCACATTCTCAGGGCTCCCTGATTTCCTGGTAAGGGTCATTGCTGTGGGATCAGTGCTCACACTGAGGACTGCACAGATCCGTTGTGTGGTTTTTGAGACAGCATGGATGAATATTGTACCCACAGGGGCTAGTGCCCAGGCACTGGTCTCCACTGAAGATAGGAAGTGAGTATGAGACAATACCAACAGAGCAGAAAAAAACCTCACCTCTGATTTTAAAAAAAAAGAGAGAAGGCTTACCATGCCCAACCTGCATGTCACCTTGAATACTGCCTTAACCTTGGAGCACTGAACAGAGCTCCCTGGCCACACCTATCACACACCTCTGGGTATTCACTGAAAAATCAGACAGTCCAATAAGCCACAGAAGCATAGTACAAAGATAAAAGCCAAACAGAGAAAAAAACAAAACAAAACAAAAGAAAACAACAAGTGTCTCCACAAATGCTGAATAACAAACAAAACAGTTCAGGAACCAAGAATATGGAAGACAACAGGATGATGCCACCAAAAGAACTCAACACCTCAATACAAGAATGAAGAGATTTAAGAAATTCTGAAAGTGGAATTTTAAAAAATAATGGTAGGGATTACTTAGAAATAATCAGAAGCAAATCCACAAACTAATGAAATCCATACATGGCAAGAATGAAAATTTCTCCCATGAAATTGAGATCTTAAAGAGAAATCAAAATAAATCTTGAAAATGAAGAATTCAATAGAACGAATAAAGGACACAGTGGTAAGACTTAACAACAGACTCAGTGAAGCAGAAAAAAGAAAATCCAAGTTAGAAGACAAATCTCTAGAAATTTTAAAGTCATATCATAAACAAGAAGAAATTAGAAAACTGAACAACACTGTTGGGAATCTATAGGATACTATCAAATGACCCAACATATAGGTCTTAGGACTTCTTGAAGGTGTGGAAACAGAGAATAGTTTAGAAGGCCTTTTTAGTGAAATGATTACAGAAAGCTTTCCTAATTTTGAGAAAGAAGGACACATCCAAATACAGGAAGCACATAGAAATCCTAATGGACATGACCAGAAAATGTCTTTACCATGACACATTGTAGTCAAACTCTCCACAGTAAAACATAAAGGAAATATCCTAAAATGTACACAAGAGAAATACCAGATTACTTTCAGAGGATTTCCAATAAGAATCATAGTTGACTTCTCATTGGAAACCCTACAGGCTAGGAGAGAATGGCAAGATAAATTCTAAGACTTAAGAGGAAAAAAAATGTCAACCTAGAATACTGTACCCTGCAAAGGTCTCATTTATAAATTAAGATGAAATAAAGACCTCCCATAACAAACAGAAATTCAAAGAATTTGACACCACCTGTCCAGCCTTACAAAAGATGCTTAAGGATGTGCTGTACTCAGAAACACAGAAACATGGTCATCACTACAAAGGTGAAGCCAGAAAATATCCCAGTAAAATTACAAAAAAAAATTCAAGATAAAAATAGGAATATTTATGAAAAAATAGCAGGGCAAAGTTGTTACTTTATCAATAGTCACCTTGAATGTAAATGACCTCAACTCTCCAGTCAAAAGACAAAGACTGGCTGAATTGATTAAAAAACAAAACTCACCTATTTTCTGCCAACAAGAAACATATCTCATCAACAAAGATACCCACAGACTGAAATGAAATGATGGAAAAAGATAATCCATGTTAACAGAAACCAAAAAAAAAAAAAAAAAAGAGCTTGTGTAACTATCCTAATAACAGACAAAATAGGCTCTCTCTGTCTCTCTCTGTCCACTCTGCCTGTCAAAAAAAAAAAAAAAAAAAAGACAAGGGCACTATGTAATGATTAAGGGATCAATTCAACAGGAAGATGTGATTATAATAAACAAATATGCACCTAATTACAGGACACCTGGATATTTAAAAAAATGATAATAGATCTAAAGGGAGACATAGACTCCAATACAATAGTAATGAGGGACTTCGATACCTTACTTTCAGCAATGGACAGATCAATCAGACAAAAAATCAACAAGGAAACAGCAGAGTTGATAGACACTATATACCAAATGGGCCTAACAGATATATACTGAACTTTCCATTCTGCAGATGCAGAATAGGCATTCTTCTAATCAAAGCATAGAACTTCCTCTAGGATTGACCACATGCTAGGCCATAAAGCAAGTCTCATTAAATTAAAAAAATAATTGAAGCCATAGCATTCATCTTCTCAGACCACAATGGAATGAAGCTAGAAATCAGCAACTCAGGAATCTATAGAACATATGCAAACACATGGAGACTGAACAACATGCTCCTGAATGAACAATAGGTCATTGAAGAAATCAAAAGAGAAATCAAAAAATTTTTGTAAGCAATGAGGATGACAATATAACATTTCAAACTTATGGGATACAGAAAAGCAGTGTTAAGAGTAAAGTTAATAGCAATTGGTGCCTACATCAAGAAATTGGAAAGGCATCAAATAAATGAGCTATCAATGCATCCCAAGGGCCTAAAAACACAACAGTAGATCAAATAAAAAATAGGTACGAGAAAAGAAATAAGTAAAATTAGAGAGGAAATAAGCAAAATTGAAACAAAAAAAAACTATACAGAAGATGATCAAAAAGAAGAGCTGGTTTTTCGAAAAAATAAGCAAAATTGACACACTATTGACCCAACTAACCAAGAAAAGGAGAGAGAAGACCCAAATTAATAAAATTAGAGATGAAAAAGGAAATTAACAATAGACACCACAGAAATAAAAAGAATCATCAGAAATTACTACAAAGAGCTGTATGCCAACAAACCAGGAAACCTAGAAGAAACTGATATATTCCTAGACACATACAACCTACCCAAATTGAGCCATGAAGACATAGAAAACCTAAACAGACCAATAAACAAGACAGAATTTAAATCAGTAATAAAGACTCCCTGAACAAAGAAAATCCCAGGACTGGATGGCTTCATTGCTGATTTCTACAAGAAATTTAAAGAAAAACTAACTCCAATTCTTCTCAAGCTATTCAAAATTTGGGAATCCTCCAGAATTCTTTTTATGAAGCCAGCATAACCTTAATTCCTAAATCTGAAAAGGATACAACAAAGAAAGAGAACTACCAGTGACTTTCTCTGATGAACACAGATGCAAAAATCCTCAACAAAATACCAGCCAATCAAATCCAACAAAACATCAAAAAGATCATCCACCCAGACCAAGTGGGATTTATCCCTGGTATATAGGGATTGTTCAACATTCACAAATCAATCATTGTGCTACATCACAGTAACAAACTTAAGAACAAAAGCCAGATGATTATCTATTGGAACTCATAGAAGAGTTTGGTAAAGTGGCAGGATACAAAATCAACACAATGCCACATCTGAGAAAGAACTTCTAAGATCAATCCTATTCATAATAGCCACAAAAAATACCTTGGAATAAATTTAAATATGTATGTCAAAGATCTCTATGATGATATTTAAAAATCATTAAGGGAAGAAATAGAAGAAGATACAAAAAATGGAAAAAGTTTTCCATGTTCAAAGATTGGAAGAATCAATATCATTAAAATGTCCATATTACCAAATGCGATTTACAAAATCAATGAAGTATCAATCAAAATATCAAGGACATTCTTCTCAGATACAGAGAAAGTGATGCTGAAATTCATATGGAAACACAGGAGATCCTGAATAGCTAAAGCAATCTTATACAACAAAACAAAGCTGGAGGCATCACAATATCAAATTTCAAGACATACTACAGGTCACTTATAACCAAAACAGTATGGTACTAAAACAGATGAATAGACCAATGGAACAGAATAGAAATTCCAAAAATCGATCCAAGCATCTACAACCAACTTAATCTTTGACAAAGGAGCTAAAATCAATCCCTGGAGCAAGGACAGTCTCTTCAACAAATAATGCTGGGAAAACTGGGTCTCCACATGCAGAAGTAGAAAGCAAAATCCCTAACTTACACCTTATACAAAAATCCAGTCAAAATGGATTAAAAACCTAAATCTGCAACCCAATATCATTAAATTATTAGAGAACCTTGGGGAAACCCTGCAAGACATTGATATAGGCAAAGAGTTCTTGGAAAAGACCTCAGAGGCATAGGCAACCAAAGCCAAAATTGACAAATAGGATTACATCAAATTTAGAAACTTCCATACTACAAAGAAACACTCAGAAAAATACAGAGGTAACCAACAGAATGGAGGAAATTATTTGCAAACTATGCAACTGATAAAGAATTAATAACCAGAATATGTAAAAAGATCAAGAAACTCAACAACAACAAAACCAAAAACCCAGTTAAGAAATGGGCAATGGACTTAAACAGGCATTTTTCAAAAGAGGAAATCCAAATGGTCAACAGACACATGAAAAAAATGCCCAGGATCACTAGCTGTCAGGGAAATGCAAATTGAAACCATAATGAGTCTTCACCTCACCTCCTTTAGAATGGCTTTCATACAGAAGTCAACAAACAACAAATGCTGATGAGGATGTGGGGGAAAAGATACCCTAATCCACTGTTGGTAGAAATGTAAACTGGTAAAGCCACTAAGGAAAACAGTGTGGAAATACCTCAGAAATCTGAATATAGACCTGCTATTTGACCCAGCCAATGCACTCCTGGGAATTTACCCAAGGGAACTGAAATCAGCATATGAAAGAGTTATCTGTACCCACATGTTTACTGCAGCTCAATTCACAATAGCTAAGATATGGTATCAACTCAAATGCCTGTCAGCTGAAGACAGGATAAAGAAATTATGGGATATACACACCAGACAATATTACACAAAATTTAAAAAAAGAAAGAAATCTTGCCATTTGCAACAAAATGGATGAAAGTGGCAAATATCATACTTACTGAAATAAGCCAGTCCCCAAAGGACAAATACCATAGGTTCACCCTGATCTGTGATAACTAATAGAGCACTTAAAAGGCAATCTATAGAGATGAAATTTGAGAAGCAATGACTTTGAGAAGCAATGACTTTGAAAAGCCCTTGTCTCAACTGTTAAGGAACAGTTTTATTTTCCATACTATTTGTTGAACTTTTACTTAAAATAAAGTTAATCATATGTGTATGAAGTTAATTCAAATTAGATCTTGATAAAAAATAAGAATGGGAATGGGGAGTGGAGCAGGAAGAGGGGTGGGAGAGTGGGTAGGAGGGCATGTATGGTGGGAAGAATTACCATGTTTCTAAAGCTGTAATAATGAAATGTATGAAGTTTGTATTCCTTAAACAAAAGTTTTCTGGAAAAACAAAAGATACTGTGTGACCAAATCAAGATTTAAAAAAACACTCAACACTATGCTATACTACAAGAATTATAAGAAACTACAACTATGTGCTATATTATAAGAATTATAAATATATTACAAGAAGCTCACTCCACCATGTAGGATATGCTATATTGCAAGTAAAGATATAGAATAAGATATTTCATGCAAATGGAATCCAGAAGAAAGCTATATATATATATTAGATAAAACAGATTTTAAATGAAAAGCAGTACAAAGAGACAAATAAGCTGATTATATAGGATAAACAGTTCACTCCAGCAAGAGGAAATAATTGTAAAAATATATCAATTTGATATCAGAGCACCCAAGTGCATGAAGCAACTATTTTTATATTGTGTTATTTTATTGTATGTATAAGAGCAGAGAGGGAGAATAAGGCACAATATAGAGATAGAGAAAGAGATGATAGATAGATGGATGATATATAGAACTCCCATCTGCTGGTTCACTGCCCAAATGCCTACAATGCTCAGAGCTGAGCTAGGCTAAAGTCAGGAACTAGAAACCATATCCAGGTCTCTCACAAAGTGGCAGCAACCCAGCCATTTGTGCCACCACTTGCTACACATTAGCAGAAGTTTTGGAATCAGGTGTGGAACTACAATGTGAACTCAGAAATTCTCACATGGAACGTGAGAACTCTAATCAGCATGCAAACTGCTAGGCCAAATGCCTGCCATGTAAAGCAAATACTAATGGACCTAAAGGGAGACATAGACTCCAGCAGAATAATAGTAGGAGACTTTATTTTGTTTTTTAAACATTTATTCATTTTGAACATTAGAGTTATAGAGATAGAGATAGAGATAGAGATAGAGATAGAGATAGAGATAGAGAAGTAAAGAGAGAGAGAGAATCTTCCATCAGTTGATTCACTCCCCAGATGGCCGCAATGACCAGCCCTGGGCCAGGCCAAAGCCAGGAGCCTATACTACTGTGCCGGCTCCAGAAGGAGACTTTAAACCTCACTTTTAGAAATGGGCAGGTAATCCAGACAGAAGATCAACAAAGAAAAAGCAGAGTTAAATTGCATTCTAGACCCATTGAATCTAACAGACATCTGAGAACATTGCACCAAACAGCTACAGAATACACATTATTCTTAACAACACATGGATAACTCTCCAGTATAGGTCACAGGACAAGTCTCAAGAAATTAAAAAATATAGAAATAATATCAAATATCTTTTCTACCACTATACAATAAAAATAGAAAATCAATAATAAGAAAACCTTTAGATGTTACATGAATTCATGGAAATTAAACACCGAATGACAATAATCAAGGAGAAAATTTAGGAGAAAATTCAAAAGTTTCTAGAAATGAATAAAAATGGAAACACAACATATCAAAGCCTATGGGGCTATAGCCAAAGCAAAACCAAGATGATAGTTTATAGAAACCAGTGGCTGCATATAAAAGCAGAAAGATTCAAAATATATAAATTATCACTGGACCTCAAAGAAATGCAAAAACAAAATAAAATCAAATCCAAAATTTGTAGAAGGAAAAAAATAATAAAATTCATAGCACAAATAGCTGGCATAGAGGCTAAAATAACACAAAAATCAATGAAGAGTTAAAAATCTAAAAACATTGATAAAGACTTATCTGCACCAAATAAGAAAAAATTGAAGAGATTCAAGTACATAAAATCAGAGATGAAAAAGGATATGTGTAGCTAACATCACAAAAATGCAAAGAATTGCTAGAGATTATTATAAACAATTATATGGCAGCAAATTTGATAGTTTAGAAGAAATAGACAAAGTCCTGGACACATACACCTTGCCCAAGACTGAATCATTAAAAAAAATACCCAGAGACCATTAATAAGCAGCAAAATTGAATCAATAATAAAGTCTTCTATCAAGGAAAATCCCAGGACCAGATGGCTTCACTGATGAATTCTATCAAACATTTAGAGAAGAATTAACATCAATCCTTTTAAAATTACTTAAAAAAAATAGAAGAGGAAGGAATACTTCCAAATTCATTCTATTACCATTAACTAACAAATTAATACCAAAACCAGACAAAATCTTCAAGAACAAAAAAGAAAGCTACAGACCAACATCCTTGATGATCAAAGATGCAAAAAATCCTCAACAAAATACTAACAAGGAATTACTTTACTAGTATTTACCAGTTTAATATAAAGGATATTTACTTTTTAAATAAAAATTCTTTTAAAAAGTTATCCATTTAAGCAGAGAAACACACAGGAAGACAGAGAACACTGTTCTACACTGATTATCTCCTTCGGATGTCTGTAATGGCCAGATAACTTAATCCAGATCTATCATATGGGTGGCAGGAACCCAATCACTAGAGGCAATGCTGCTCTATCCCAGCGTCTGCATTAGCAGGGGATTGGAGTCAGGAATCAGAGCTGGGAATTGAACCTGGTTACTCAAATATGGAATGTGGAATCTTAACTGGTAGGCCAACCGGCAGTGAGATAAAGAGATACATAGGGAAAGGTCTAGAAGGATCCTGAGAACAGGTGCTTCCATCTCTATAGGATTGGGCTGTGCCATCCTTCCCGCATGTGAATGTATTCTTATTCACTTTCCTGGAGCCTATTTGTGTGTGTGTGTGTTGTGTGTGTGTGTGTGAAAGTTTCATTATAGAAACATAACTGATTGTATCAATGGCTATTGGTGATTGGTTTAACCTTCACCACCACCCCCCCCCACCTTCCCCCTGGAGGTTGAGGGTGGGATTGAAAACCCCAACCCTCTAGTTATGCCTTGGTCTTTATGGTGACCATTTCCCCACCCTGAAGCCACCAGTCATCTCATCCTCATAGAAAGGACACGCATCACTCTAGAGATTCCAAGCATTGTATGAATTATATGCCAGGAAACTTTGAAAATACTGACCAAATATGGTTCATGGAACCAGTAGAAGAAAATTGTAGTATATGATGGGGTACTTAACATAAAATACAAAGGTCCTTCAAAAAGTTCATGTAAATGGAATTAAAGGATGAGTTTTAATGTAAAAAAATTTCCATGTCCACATGTAGTTTTCTCATAATATACATTTTTCATGAGTATTTTGGAGACTCTTCCTATGTATTTTGGCAATATCACAGTTTCAAAAAAATGCCTGTGTATTGGAAAAGTGGGATGTGGGGTTGTTAGAAAGACTAAAACACTAGTGAGAAATAATATCTGGTTGATGGGCTGAGTTTTGGTAACATAGTTTAATTTCAAAATTATTTATTGAATTGCATAGTCAGTGACTTTAGTTATTTGTTCTTCTTTGGCTTTAAAAGTGTTTCCCCTGGTTTTGCAGCATGTTATTTCTTGTTAATCTCTGTAAATTACTCTTTCTCTCCCTCTTATGGGAAAGGAAATTGCAGAGAAGATCTCGAGTGAACACATTGATGGATCATGAGATACGGATGACTCAGGGAGGGGGATGTATATATTTCTGACAAGCCCTGAGGAAAGTAATATGGCAATATATATTAAGCTCCTGTGTAAGAATCACAAAATCCATTAAGGGCCTGGGTAGCTCAATTGGTAGAGCATCAGACTTTTAGGCCAGTGCCGCGGCTCAATAGGCTAATCCTCCGCCTGCAGCGCCGGCACACTGGGTTCTAGTCCTGGTCGGGGCGCCGGATTCTGTCCCAGTTGCCCCTCTTCCAGGCCAGCTCTCTGCTGTGGCCAGGGAGTGCAGTGGAGGATGGCCCAAGTGTTTGGGCCCTGCACCTGCATGGGAGACCAGGAGAGGCACCTGGCTCCTGCCTTCGGATCAGTGCAGTGCGGCCATCGGAGGGTAAACCAACAGCAAAGGAAGACCTTTCTCTCTGTCTCTCTCTCTCTCTCTCTCTCTCACTGTCCACTCTGCCTTTAAAAAAAAATCACAAAAGCCATTGACACACATTACATGAACAATTCTCAGTTAAATGTTTTATGGGAAATTTTGATATGGGTTTGCGACACAGTGTTGTTACTCAATGAGCAGCCGAGTGGTTCACCCATTGTCTCTCAGTATGCAGGTGGCAGGGTAGAGACACATTGAATCTCCTGCAACTCAGTCTCCCACTTTTGCCCTTTTTCACTTCCAAACATCAGAGAAGTTACAGAATATTCCAGATTTGTTCCTAAATGTGTTGCGTTACCAAAGAAGCCAAAAATACAAATGTTCCTGTCATTTTCCACCCTTTACTCTATGGAATTTTGATTTGCAGAAGTAGTCATTGTTGACAATTCAGTATAGACTCAAAGTAAAATGCCCTGAAGGACAAAACATGAGTGTATATCAAACTGTCAACAATGGCTACTTATACATGTATTTGTGTGTGGGGGGGGGGTGAAGGGTGTTATTCTTTTACAAGTGGAATCATTACATTTTGGCCTGCAATCCTCTTATTCTATGAACATATTTCCATAGCCTAAGAATGGACATACCCCATCTACTTAATAGCAACACAGTGCTCCATTGTGTAAGTGTAGTGTGCTTCATTTAACAACCCATTAATGACAGACATTTAGAATGTACTCATTTATTTGCTAATTTAAGTGATGCAACAATAAACATCCTTGGGCAAATATTTTTGCACACCTATGTAAACCTTAGGGACACATTTTTAAAAATAGGGTTACTGGGGCCAGCACTGTGATGTTGTGGGTAAAGCCACTGTCTGAAGCGTGGGCATCCCATATTATAGGTGTTTGTTTGAATTCTGGCTGCTCCACTTCCAATCCAGCTTACTGCTAATGTGCCTGGGAGAGCAGTAGAAGATAGTCCAAGTGCTTGGGCCTCTACACCCACGTGAGAGACCTGAAGAAGCTCCTAGCTCCTGGCTTCAGATCAGCCTAACTCTAGCCACATGGCTATCTGGGGAGTGAACCAGTGGATGCAAGATTTCTCTCTCTCTCTGTCTTTTCCTCTCGCTCTTTCTCTTTCTGTAACTCTGCCTTTCAAATTAATAAATAAATCTTTTTTTAATATTTTATTTTTATTTGTTTGACAGGTAGAGAGAGAGAGAGAGAAAGGTCCTCTATCCACTGGTTTATTCCACAAATGACAGCAACGGCGGGAGCTGGGCCGATCTGGAGCCAGGAGCTAGGGGCTCCCTCCAGGTCTCCCATGTGGGTGCAGGGGCCATCTTCCACTGCTTTCTCAGGCCATCAGCAGAGAGCTGGATCAGAAGGAGAGCAGCTGGGACTAGAACTGACGTCCATATGGGATGCCGGCACTGCAGGCGGGGGATATAAATAAATCTTAAAAAAAAAAAAGTAGAGCTATTGAGTCAAAGGGCAAATATATTCAAGTTTAAGTGGCTATTGCCAAATTGCCACTCAAAGACTTGTACCAAAGTGTACTTCCATCTATAGGCCATTCATTTATTCTTTCTTTCACTGAAAGATTTTCTGTTAGTCCTACATTCTCATCAGCACGGTCTAGTAGAGCTTTTTCTCTTATTTTTTGCCCCATTTTTAGTGAAGATTGATAGCCTACGGGTGTTTTAATTTGCATTCTAAATCTGTGAGTCAAGATGAGCATCTTAAAAACATGTTTATTGGCTATTTGTGTTTCTTTTTCTATGAACCTTCCAGTTCAATTCATTGTCTATTGTGCTATTGAATTGCCAGTCTTTTTCTTATTGATTTTAAAATCAATAATATATTTAGGTCTCTGTTGCAAATTTGTTTCTTATTTTGTTGTTTAGAGAGAGAGCAGCCATTTAATGATTATTTGATTATATAAGATAGCATGCTACTGAGGAAGCAGAGCTAGAGTAGGGGGAAGTAATACATGAGTTCTAGTTCTGATTCCTCTTGTTCTATGATTTTTGTTTTCCTAACTGTCAAATGGGAATACTAACACCTTAACTTGAAAATAATAAAAACACTAAATGTGATTATGGCTATGAAAGCAATTAGTGGACTCTAAACTGCTTTGTAGGTAAAACATGTCATTTCTTTGATACCTATAGCAAAATTCACCCGAGAAAAGGAACACTTGCTTGTCTCTAACCCTTGAACTCTGGTTCCTTTCTTCATGGATTCAAAGTCAACCTTTTCCTCACGCCGAACAAACTTGGAAATGTTGACTTTAGGTTAAAGAAATATTGTGTTAGGTCCTTTCTATTCTGCACTGTTGGGTCTTATCTGGAGAACTGAGCTGATTTCTGGGGACTGTGCTCTAATTTTGTTGTTCAAGAAAGCAATGGGGAAGAAAGTGCCAAGAAGGAAAGGGTCTGGAAATCATGTTTTAAAGATTAGGAAAGCTTATCTTTGAAAAAAAAGAAGTCAGATTAGAAGGATTTAATATTTTTTCAATATTTGAAAGGTTGTTTCTCTGTACAGGTAATAGGATTGTTTTTCATTGTCTTACAGAGAAGACCTAGTAATTGTAATCATTAATTTGAGATTCTCCTAAGGAGGATATTTCTAGCCATTCTTTAAAACATTTGAATAGGTTCTCTTAAAACAGTGATCATCTCATTAGGGTTCCCATTGTAGCAGAAGTAGAATGTCAGAATGTTGTTGCAAAGAGGTTCTTGTGTTGGAAGATAGTCATTTATGAAACCCATTTACACCTTGTCACCGTGAGGGTGTCTTTACTATTCAGGTGTATTCATTCTCCTTATTATTTTTAAAAATATAACATTAGCGTAGTCCTGAGTTGTAAAAATTGTAAAATTTTACCAACTTTATCCCATTAGAGAAGACCATTCGTGGAAGGATGGAGAAGACTGAGTTTGGAATCATAAGATTCTTGAAGCTGAGGAGATGTCTCCAGGACAACCATTTCCATAGCCAACAGTTTCCTGGAAACTTCCTTATTGGCTTCATTTATAAGAAAATCAGTGAACATTCATGAGCTACCACTTAATTCAGGAATATAACTTAAAAACAACTTGCACCTATATACATGTACTTCCTCTATCAAGACTCTGATTCCCCATCAAATAGAACTATTAGGCAAAATTTTGTATTTTTTTTTCTTTTGTTTTTTAAAAAAGTTTTTAGCATATTAATATGTCAAACTTTTTTTAGTTTTACAGAGGTTTTATTAAATGCTCATATTACATGAAATCTTCTGGTTTTGCTTTATTATTCTATGCTATTAAAATTCATCATATCTGCTGATACATGTAAAGATTTCTCTAGGATTTATATGGGCTGTGAATGTTTTGCTTTGCAGAGTAATTCTGTGTTGCTTTACAAAGTGATTGTATCTTTGATCATATTGAAGTTATCTTCTCCTTATAGTAGCTTATCTTGCTGCAGTATATTTTCTTAAATTACATTATCATATGCCCCAAAACCAATAATGGCTTTCCGATCAAGTTATTTTCAAGAGTCATTCAAAATTCTCCAACTAACTGGTGACCTCAAACCCATTCAAAGTCATCTCTTAACTGTTCTTTCAAAGATTCTCTTCACTTCAACCAGGCTTGTAACCTCAGTTTTACTTGCTTTCCCATCCCATCTTAACATCTATCTCTTCCTTATCAATGCCATATTATTTACATAATTCAGAAGGTTTAGGACTCTGGAATTGGACCACTGGAACTCCAACCTTTGCTTCATCACCACTAACTGAAAGATTTTGTTCATTTCTGTGTCTCAGTTGCCCTGTTTGCAAAATGCAGTTAACAGAATGTACCCTGTAGGTTTACTGTATTAACTGAATTAATATATGCAACATTCTTAGAACAGTAAACAGTACATAAATATTTGATGTTTTATTATTATCCCAGCAAGGCTATCTAATTCTAAACGTATTTTATATTGAAAAAAATTTGCATTGGGTCACATTTAATAAATAGTACATAACTAGTATCTGCCTGAGGGCAGGAACTATACTGGTACAACTTTCCCTCTAAGTAGTTAATTCTAGTTGGGTTTGTTGACAAATAAAATGAATTGTGTAGGACTCAATTCCATGTTTTCATAGTCTTTATGATAGCTATAGAATGACAACAAGCTCATAACTAATATTTCACTAGGCTAATAATTTTATTGCCATGATGCTAAGTTATAAATATTAGCACCAAATCTAAATAATCCACCTTGGATCCTATATCCTAAAGATATAACTTGGGATATAGGTGCCATTGTTTGCATGTATCTTATGTTCCCAAAGAACTCATGAGTTGAAATTTAATTGTCTTTGTGTGCTATTAAGAAGGTGGACTCTTAATCTGATTATGGTGGTCAGAGGCAGAATCTTTGAGAAGTTATTAGGATTAGAAAAGGTCATCAGGATGGATCCCCATGATTGAATACTTATGGTTTTGTGAGAAGAGGGAGAGAGACTAGAATAGACACACTTCCTATCTCTTGTCACATGGTGCCTTAGCTGCATTGGGATTCTGCTCAGAGAAGGTCATCAATCAGTGTTGGTCCTTGAATCTCCAGAATATGTGCTAAATAAACCTCTTTTCTTTATGAAGTTGTCAAATCTTAGATATTTTGTTATGGTATTGCAAAATGGGCTTATACAGTGTGGTAGAAAGAGTCTCCAAAATTCAGAAGTCTGGTGATTTGCCTATTTTCCTATCCCAGCAGGGGTCCCTGTCCACACTGGATTGGATTACAGGAAGCTGAAAGAACCCAAGTTCCCAGATCATACCTGAGCAAGGCACTAAATGCTAGCATCACACAACTGAGTTTCACTCTCCAAAACCACACTCCAACCAGATACCCCCACTCACTTGGTGGGGTGTGCTCCCAACAGGGCTGACATTCCTGAGTTTATTGGCTAACATTACCTATCACGGTTACAAGGGGCTGGATAGTCTAGTTAATCTTTAAAGACGGATCATTGATTGCACACTATAACATTATTCTTGCAAGTGCCATTTTCTAAAGGACTTCTGGAGCAATAGAAAAAGCCATGAATTACTTTCCATTGCTGGGGAAAGTCATGTGTCTATTTAAGTATACAAGCATCTTCAGAGAGCTATTTGTGATTGCAGCATTTCAGACTCAATAGAGCCACATAATAAAGCAAACTCTCTCTAAGCCTTCAAGTATCCTCTTTCTGTGGCTTGAAGCACACAGATGAAGATAAAGATGCACTGGGGAGGAAAACATATTTCTCCCAGAGATGCAGGAGAGGGCATGTGAAGTGTTGAAGGACCCAGAAAAGGGACAATGATTAGAATTTCAGTTGTTCTTGAACTATTGGATCAAATCAAAAGGCATGAGTGTTCTAATTTTTAGAGAATACTAAACAGGAAAATTTTAAAAAAGGTCTATGCAAGAGGCCGGTGCTGTGGCGCAGTAGGTTAATCCTCTGCCTGTAGTACCAGCATCCCATATGGGTGCCGGGTTCTAGTCCCGGATGCTCCTCTTTCAATCCAACTCTCTGCTATGGTCTGGGAAAGCAGTAGAAGTGGTCCAAATCCTTGGGCCCCTGCACCTATGAGGGAGACTGAAAGAAGCTCCTGGCTTCGGATCGGCCCAACTCTGGCCATTGCAGCCATTTGGGGGAGTGAACCAGTGGATGGAACCAGACCTTTCTCTCTGTCTCTCCCTTTCACTGTCTGTAACTATACCTCTCAAATAAATAAATAAAATCTTAAAAAAAAGGTCCATGCAACTTTAGGCTTAAATTTTGCTGAATTCTATTTATTTATTTATTTATTTATTAGAGAGCAAGTGAGTGAGCGAGAGAGAGAGAGAGAGAGAGAGCACTTTCATCCACTGATTAACTCCTCAAATATCAGTATTACCTGGAACTGAACCAGGTTGAAGCCAGGAGCTGGGAACTCAATTCAGGTCACCCAGAGAGGTGGCAGGGACCTAAATATTTGAGTCATTACCTGCCTGGCCCCCCAGGGTGTGCATTAGCAGGAATTTGGCATGGGAAGCAAAGTCAGGACTTGAACTCAGGAACTCTGATTTGGGATGTAGGTCTCCCAAGTGGCATCTCAACAAGTAGGTCAAATGCAAGCCTCAGTTGGCTGAATTCTTAAGTTCAGTTTTTTGAGTCTCTGATATTAAATATTATGAAATCATTATAATCCTATCACATAGACATGCAATATAAGAAAAAGGAGTTACTGTATGTTTTCAAAAGTTAAGGAGAAAGAGAAATCACTTTGAAAATACAGATAATATTTACAAATAAGTGTTTTAAAAGTGTCACCAGTCTGCTTCTCCATAATTAGATAGTGGGTTAGGATGTCACAAACCTGGGAAAGGGAGAAGATTATTTCTCCCTAAGGTAGTGTTTAAATTTTCTGTTTTTATTAGCAAGGAAGAAGACTTAAACCGTAACTTAAAAGAAAGAAGAAATGTGAAGCCATCCTTTATCTTTTGTACTGTCACCGTTAGGCCTAGTTAAGAATTAAAATCATAGGTAGTCATCCTGAGTCAGTAAGAGGATTCTCTAATATCATGCTTAGAATGAAAAGATCATGATGGCAATTCTTTAATCTGAACAAGTAATTTTTAGGATATGAAAAATCCATGTTCTTGACTATCTTTACCTCAGAGTAAGATATAATTAAATTGTGAGAAGAAGAAAGGACTATAAATCTACTACATTCTGAAATCACTCTATAGATTTCGATGATTATTGAAAGCGGGTGAATGTAAAAAACTGTTTGTCTTTGATATACGAGAGAATTCTTTAGATATTTTATCTACATCACTTTGAAACACCCAGGAGCTCAGTATTAGAATGCAAGCACCACTTTTGTAAAGCAGGCAATGGTACACATTCGTTAAAAGATGTGTAAGGTACCATAATCCAAGGGCTCTTCCATTTCATTATATAACAATGAGAAGCAACTCAATTTAAGTGTATACTGACCCACGCCAGCCATCCATAGCAGCAAAAATTTAACAGCAACCTTATCTGGAATGCTGACAAGGAGCACTTCCCAAGAAACTGTTACAACCTCTTCAGCTTACTAAACAATTGGCTTCAATCTTTAATATTGTTAAGCAGTAGGGGTCAGACAGGCACATTCTCAAAGCTTTATTTTTTATAAAGTGCATTTAATGCACCATATTTGGATACTGTTGGGCTAAGCATTGTATATCAAACAGTTTTCAACTTGAGTAAATAGGACAAGGATTTCTTTTTTCTTGAAAGGCGAGACACAATCCTTGCATTCCCATGATGGAATGCAGGAGGGTTTATGTATCAATGAAGTTTGACTGCAAAAGCTTTGAACAAGCTTCCTAAGGGAAACGTAGGACTCCTTGACATAAACTTAAGTTAGTTACAATAAGAAGAAAACCATGAAGAAGAAATTGTCTCAGTTCAACATAGAAGCATTAGCTTCATTAAGTTCATGTACTCTGCTCAGAGCATGAAGTAATGTTACAGCCTCACCATTGTAGCTCTTCATCTGCTCTGTTTTTTCATATTTAAAAAATTCTTTTATTATTCCATGAGAAGAACCAAGACGTGAATGTCAGATATTCCTTTTTCAAGGAAGCAAATGTATTTTTTATGGTTAGAATATGTCTTTGGGTAACATGGAAGAAAGGGCTTAATAGAATTGCTAAAATTGAAGAGCTGAGCTTGGGTGATTTACAAATGATTTTCTGAGATCTTCATTTTCAGCATATGCTATGTTGTACTGCAAGGCCCACCATAAACACACTATACACTTTCCTATAGAATTAGGTTTCCTTAATGATAGGACGTTTAATTATTATTATTATTTTTAAAGATTTGTTTATTTACTTGAAAGTCAGAGTTACACACACATACACATACACACACAGAGGGGTCTTCCATCTGCTGGTTCACTCCCCAGTTGGCTGCAATGGCTGGACCTGTGCCGATCTGAAGCCAGGAGCCAGGAGCCAGGAGCCAGGAGCCAGGAGCCAGGAGCTTCTTTCAGGTATCCCATGCATGTGCAGGGGCCCAAGGACTTGGGCCATCTTCCACTGCTTTCCCAGGCCATATCAGAGAGTTGGATCAGAAGTGGAGCATCTGGGACTCTAACCAGCACCCATATGGAATGCCTACACTGCATGCGGGAGCTTTACCTGCTATGCCACAGAGCCAGCCCCTTAATTATTATTTTTATATTAAATAGGCATAAAATATTGTACTATATACAGCCATTACATGCATTTTAAGATAAATAAAAACCTAAATCTTTAAAGAAAATTCAAATGTATGTTGCACTGTTTCAGAGGTGGGTCTTCAAGTTCCTAGGAGGTAAGTATACTTGCTTTTCAATGAAGGGTACAGATGCTTCTTGATTTACAGCGACATTATGTCCTCATAAGTCATCTTAAGTTGAAAATATCATATGTCGGCCTCCAAGATGGCAGAATAGGAAGGGAGTGCACTGATAGTCCGGGAGAAGACAGTTTAATAAAAGTGGAGGTACTGTAGTTTCAGGGAAGAGTTAGGGAAAAAGCTGCAGAGGAAACTCTTCCAGAATTAGTGGGACATGGTGGACCTACGTGGAGGGCACAGGTGCCCACAGCTTGGGACCCCAGCCACCATGTCTAAGCACCAGAGCTGGAAAGGGAGGTGAGGCGAAACCTCAGTAGCTGAGACACTGGCGGGAAAGTGGCAGGAAGAGCCTAGAAGGAATGAGGCTTAAAGCCCCGTGGGGGAAAGTTTACCAGGCTAACAGGGGAGAGAAAAAAATAAAATAAAATAAAGGGACCGGTACGGACATGATTCTCTCTCTCCACTCACTTTACAAAGGCAAACAAGACAAAGAGCAGGCGCCATTTTGGACATACGTAACAGTTGCATCACCTCAGGGTTGTGCCCGCCCTCAGCCAAACAGAAAAACCTGAGGGTATGTAAGAGAACTCACGGAGTGCCTGAGATGTGAGTACTCGGTGGGAGACACCACAAACAGTAACTTGGCAACTCGTTGGGAGATTGCAGGGGAATCTGAGCTTACACTTTTAACTTCACAGATTCTTTGTGTGGTCCTTGGGTCAGAGCAGACAAATATTATACCCACAGGGGCCAGCGCTCAGACACTGATTGCTTTCAAGGAGAATAGCTCAGCTGTGCAGAATTAATTCCCTTCTGAATAAAAAAGAGAGAGAGAGAGAGACGATTTACCAAGGCAAACCAGTATGTCACCTTTGGCACATCCTTAACCTGAAGAACTGAACAGAGCTCTCTGGCCACACCCATCACAAACCTCTAAATATCCACCAAAAGCAGGCAGTCCACTTAATCTAGGGTCATAGTATAACGAGAAAAGCCACCACAGTGAGGAAAAAAAAAAGAAGAAAACAAAGAGTACCTCCACAATGCCAAACAACAAATGCAGAAACTGAGGAAACAAGAACAAGGAAGACATTATGACAACCCCCAAATGAACATGACACTCCAATTGAAGATTATGAAGATGATGAGATAGAAGAAATGCAAGATATGGATTTCAAAAAATTTATGATAAGAACATTTAGAAGTTCTCAAAAACAAATTCTTGAACTACAGAAATCCTTACTGGACAGGATAGAAAATCTCTCTCGTGAAATGAAATATTAAGGAGGAATCAAAATGAAATGAACAATTTAGTAGAACATGAAATTGTGATATTGAAGAGAAACAAAAATGAAATGAGGAATTCAATAGATCAAATGACATGCATTAGAGAGACAAAGAAGGGCACTATATAATGATTAAGGGTTCAATTCAACAAGAAGCTGTTATAAATGTATATGCAACCAATTACAGGGCACCTATTTATTTAAAAGATTTGTTAAGGGACTTAAAGGGAGACTTAGACTACAATACAATAGTATTGAGGGACTTCAATACTCCAATTTCAGAAATAGACAGATCAACCGGACAGCAGATCAACAAGGGAAAAGCAGATTTAATCGACACTATAGCCCAAATGGATCTAACAGATATCTACAGAACTTTTCATCTTTCACTTAAAGAATTCACATTCTTCCTACTCTAGGATTGACCACATACTAGGCCATAAAGCAAGTCTCAGCAAATTCAAAATCATACCATGCAGCTTCTCAGACCACAGTGGAATGAAGCTGGAAATTAGCAACTCAGGAATCTCTAGAGCATATGCAAACACATGGAGACTGAACAACATGCTCCTGAATGAACAATGGGTCATAGAAGAAATCAAAAAAGAAATCAAAAACTTTCTGGAAGTAAATGAGGATAACAGCACAACATACCAAAACTTATGGGATACAGCAAAAGCAGTGTTAAGAGGAAAGTTTATATCAATAGGTGCCTACATCAAGAAATTGGAAAGATACCAAATAAATGAGCTTTCAATGCATCTCAAGGAACTAGAAAAACTGCAGCAATCCAGACCCAAAACTAGTAGAAGAGAAATAATTAAAATCTGAGACTAAGTCAACAGAATTAAATCCAAAAAAAAAAAAATTACAAAAGATCAGTCAAACTAACAGCTGGTTTTTTGAAAAAATAAATGAAAATAAAATAAAAAGTCACCAGAAATTACTACAAAGAGTTATATGCCAGCAAACAGGGAAATTTATCAGAAATGGATAGATTCCTGGACACATGCAACCTACCTAAATTGAACCAGGAAGACATCGAAAACCTAAACAGACCCATAACTGAGACAGAAATTGAAACAGTAATAAAGGCCCTCCCAACAAAGAAAAGCCCAGGACCAGATGGATTCACTGCTGAATTCTACCAGACATTTAAAGAAGAACTAACTCTAATTCTTTTCAAACTATTCAGAATAATCAAAAAAGAGGGAATCCTCCCAAATTCTTTCTATGAATCCAGCATCACTTTAATCCCTAAGCCAGAAAAATATGCAGCATTGAAAGAAAATTACAGACCAATATCCCTGATGAACATAGACACAAAAATCCTCAATAAAATTCTGGCCAATAGAATACAACAACACATCAGAAAAATCATCCACCCAGACCAAGTGGGATTTATCCCTGGTATGCAGGGATGGTTCAACATTCGCAAATCAATCAATGTGATACACCTCATTAAACAGACTGCAGAAGAAAAACCATATGATTATCTCGGTAGATGCAGAGAAATCATTCGATAAAATTCAACACCCTTTCATGATGAAAACTCTAAGCAAACTGGGTATGGAAGGAACATTCCTCAATACAATCAAAGCAATTTATGAAAAACCCATGGCCAGTATCCTACTGAATGGGGAAAAGTTGGAAGCATTTCCACTGAGATCTGGTACCAGACAGGGATGCCCACTCTCACCACTGCTATTCAATATAGTTCTGAAAGTTTTAGCCAGAGTCATCAGGCAAGAAAAAGAAATTAAAGGTTACAAATTGGGAAGGAAGAACTCAAACTATCCCTCTTTGTAGATGATATGACTCTTTCTTTAGGGGACCCAAAGAACTCTACTAAGAGACTATTGGAACTCATAGAAGAGTTTGGCAAAGTAGCAGGATATAAAATCAATGCACAAAAAGAACTTCTAAGATCAATCCCATTCACAATAGCTACAAAAACAATCAAATACCTTGGAATAAACTTAACCAAGGACGTTAAAGATCTCTACGATGAAAATTACAAAACCTTAAAGAAAGAAATAGAAGAGGATACCAAGAAATGGAAAAATCTTCCATGCTCATGGATTGGAAGAATCAATATCATCAAAATGTCCATTCTCCCAAAAGCAATTTATACATTCAATGCAATACCAATCAAGATACCGAAGACCTTGTTCTCAGATCTGGGAAAAAATGGTGCTGAAATTCATATGGAGGCACAAGAGACCTCGAATAGCTAAAGCAATCTTGTACAACAAAAACAAAGCTGGAGGCATCACAATACCAGATTTCAGGACATACTACAGGGAAGTTGTAATCAAAACAGCATGGTACTGGTACAGAAACAGATGGATAGACAAATGGAACAGAATAGAAACACCAGAAATCAATCAAAACCTCTACAGCCAACTTATATTTGATCAAGGATTCAAAATCAATCTCTGGAGCAAGGATATTCTATTCAATAAATGTTGCTGGGAAAACTGGATTTCCACATGCAGAAGCAGGAAGCAAGACTCCTACATTACACCTTACACAAAAATCCACTCAACATGGATTAAAGATCTAAATCTAGGTCCCGACACCATCAAATTATTAGAGAACATTGGAGAAACCCTGCAAGATATTGGCACCAGCAAAGACTTCTTGGAAAAGACCCCAGAGGCACAGGCAGTCAAAGCCAAAATTAACATTTGAGATTGCATCAAATTGAGAAGTTTCTGTATGGCAAAAGAAACAGTCAGGAAAATGAAGAGGCTACTGACAGAATGGGAAAAATATTTGCAAACTATGCAGCAGATAAAGGGTTGATAACCAGAATCTACAGAGAGATCAAGAAACTCCACAACAACAAAACAAACAACCCACTTAAGAGATGGGCCAAGGACCTCAATAGACATTTTTCAAAAGAAGAAATCCAAATGGCCAACAGACACATGAAAAAATGTTCAAGATCACTAGCAATCAGGGAAATGCAAATCAAAACCACAATGAGGTTTCACCTCACCCCGGTTAGAATGGCTCACATTCAGAAATTTACCAACAACAGATGCTGGCGATGATGTGGGGAAAAAGGGACACTAACCCACTGTTGATGGGAATGCAACTGGTAAAGCTACTATGGTATTCAGTCTGGAGATTCCTCAGAAACCTGAATATAACCCTACCATACAACCCAGCCATCCCACTCCTTAGAAATTACCCAAAGTAAATTGAATTGGCAAACACAAAAGCTGTCTGCACCTTAATATTTATCGCAGCTCAATTCACAATAGCTAAGACCTGGAATCAACCCAAATGCCCATCAACAGTAAACTGGATGAAGAAATTATGGGATATGTACTCTAGAATACTATATAGCAGAAAAAAAACCACAATGAAATCCGGCCATTTGCAACAAAATGAAGGAATCTGGAAAACATTATGCTGATTGAAATAAGCCAGTCCCAAAGGGACAAATATCATATGTTCTCCCTTATCGGCGACAACTAACCGAGCACCAAAAAGGAAACCTGTTGAAGTAAAATGGACACTATGAGAAACAGTGACTTGATCAGCCTTGTCCTGACTGTCGGGGAACAACTTAATACTTTATCCCTTTTAATATTTTTTTGTTCTACTTAATACTATTGGTTGAGCTATGTAATTAATGCACAATTATTCTTAGGTGTTTAAAGTTAACTTGAAAGTGATCCCTGTTAAATATAAGAGTGGGAATAAGAGAGGGAGGAGATATACAGTTTGGGATATGCTCAGTTGAAATTGCCCCAAACGGTAGAGTTAGAAATGTGCCAGGGGATTTGAATTCAATCCCATCAAGGTGGCATGTACCAATGCCATCTCACTAGTCAAAGTGATCAGTTTCAGTTCACAATTGATCATAATAATAGGATTAAGAGTCACATAAACAAGACTAGTGTCTGCTAATACTGATAAAATAAAAAAGGGAGAGAACGATTCAACATGGGAAGCGGGATACACAGCAGACTCATAGAATGACAGATGTCCTAAACAGCACTCTGGCCTCAGAATCAGCCCTTAAGGCATTCGGATCTGGCTGAAGAGCCCATGAGAGTATTTTAGGCATGGAAAGCCAAGACACTCTGGCAAAACAACAACAACAACAAAACAAACAAACAAAAAACACAAACCAACCACAAAAAAACAAAAAACAAAAAACCCTAAATGAAAGATCTCTGCAAGTGAGATCCCAGTGGAAAGAACGGGCCATCAAAGAAGGAGGGACCTTTCTCTGAAGGGAGGAGAGAACTTCCACTTTGACTATGACCTTGTCTAAAAGAGATCGGAGTCGGCGAACTCAAAAGGCTTCCATAGCCTTGGCAACCCATGACAAGAGCCTAGGGTGATTACTGACACCATAAACAAGAGTGTCAAATTGTTAAGTCAACAACAGGAGTCACTGTGCACTTACTCCTCATGTAGGATCTCTGTCCTTAATGTGTTGTACAATGTGAATTAACGGTATAACTAGTACTCAAACAGTACTTTACACTTTGTGTTTCTTTGTGGGTGCAAACTTTTGAAATCTTTACTTAATATATACTAAATTGATCTTCTGTATATAAAGATAATTGAAAATGAATCTTGATGTGAATGGAATGGGAGAGGGAGGAGGAGATGGGCTGGTTGCGGGTGGGAGGGAAGTTATGGGGGTGAAAAAGCCACTGTAATCCAAAAGCTGTACTTTGGAAATTTATATTTATTATATAAAAGTTGTCCCGTGCCACGGCTCACTAGGATAATCCTCCTGGTGCTGGCACCCCTGGTTCTAGTCCTGGTTGGGGCTCCGGATTCTGTCTCGGTTGCTTCTCTTCCAGTCCAGCTCTCTGCTATGGTCTGGCAAGGTAGTGAAGGATGGCCCAGGTCCTTGGGCCCTGCACCCGCATGGGAGACCAGGAGGAAACAGCTGGCTCCTGGCTTTAGTTCAGCGCAGTGCACCGGCCATGGTTGCCACTTGGTGGGGGGAGGTGTGTGAACCAACGGAAGAAAGACCTTTCTCTTTGTCTCTCTCTCACTGTCTTACTGTGCTTGTCAAAAAAAGAACAGAAGTTAAAAAAATAGAAAATATCATACGTCAAAAACACACTTAAAATGCCTTGTCTGTCAAACTTCACAACTTAGCAATATAGTATTCTATTGCTTCTCCTCCAGATCATGTGGCTGACTTGGAGCTTTGTACCCTACACCTGTCTCACATTGTATGAAAGAATTTTACACGTATTGCTAACCCAAGAAAAGATAAAAATTCTAAAAGCACAGTATATATGGAGTATTATGGAGTAATATGGAGTATTATGGCTTTTGCACCACTGAAAAGTTGAAATATCATAAACTGGATCATTGTGAAGTCAGGGAATATTGACATTTTAAGGAAGAGTTGAGGAGGATTGACTTAAACAATAGGGAGCAAAACTGATGGTCAGGAAATTATGCTGTTAAATTATGGCTTACACACACACAAAAAAAACCCTAAACCTCAAATATAATTTTATCTCAAAATACATCCAGATAGAACTTCTCTAGTTTCGAATAATATTGAGAAAAATTCAATATCTGAATCCTTGGTCTTATTAAAGCCATTTTGGAATGAACTTGGGCATTATCTATTTGAAGAGAGTAAATTTATTCATTTGCTTCATTCTTCCTTCTTCTGGCTCATCTTGATTTGCCTCATTTTAGAGGAGTACTTTCTTTTGATAATCATTGTTATCAACCATCTTAGTTGTAAAAGTCTTCTATATTGACACATTCGATGGTTTGACCATTTTGACTAAATTGCTGCTTAAATAAGTTATGCATACAAATATCACCCTAACAGATGCAGGATATAAATAAGAGTGTTTTGTATTCTGACTTCGAGTATCAACATCAACTAACATCCTTTCTGTTGGAGAACTTAACTGTACTGATGATCTTTCCGCCTTCATCTACTACCATTAAATGATCATTTAGTCTATAACAATACAGCAAGTGTACACGTTGTAGGAGATACAAAGGAAACATGGGACCCAAGCCTTGACTTCAAGGAGCTTTTAGTCTATTTTGGAGATGAGATAAAAACACAGAAAACAATTTTAGGAAAAGCCAGCAATATAAGGTATTGGGATAGAAGTTTAGAAGGAGACAGCATATAGAGCCTTTCTTTGTAACTTATTGGAAACATTTAATAAAGAGTATGTGTTTTAGTGTCTTTACTGTAACTCCTCACCCTATTTTATGCAGTTTCTGTTTTCTGAATAGCTTTCAGTTAATTCCTACTGCAATCCTGTGAGACAGGCAAGGCTTTTGCTTCCATTGCACAGAGAAAGAAACTGAGGTTAAATAATTTAACCAAGGTCATAGACCTAAAAAGTAAAATAGTGCTACCTGACTCTACACTACTGATTCTAGGTTCAGAGTTATTTTTCCGATACCAGATTGCAAAGTTTCATGCTAACTAAATCTATATGACTTTGTGTGTATGGCCCTCGTATCACATTAAAAAGAATAGACTGGAACTCAGACATATCATATCTGGGTGTTCAGAAATATCCAAAATGATTATTTCTCCAAATGAGTTTTGTAGAACTCAGAGGACAGAAAAACTGGAAAAAAATTGAGAAGTTCTATATAATACATCCCTGTCTTGGAGAGTCACAGTGCACATGGCCATGGTAATGAGTCTGAGGAGTACTGCAAAATATACATTTATCTGCTTCTTGTTTTTCCAAATTCAACTGGATTTGAAACTTCCTTTTTATCCCACTTATTAACAGTTCCCCCATTAATTCTGAATTAGAGCTTATATCAGAAATCTCTCTCTAGATAACAGTGCGATTTAAAAAATGAATTTGGCTTGAAATTCCCGATGCCTAGTGTCGAGGACAATAACTGCCTGGAATATGAATCTTATTCCCCTTTACCTTTGAAGGTTCCTATAAAGAAAGAAGAGGATCTTTCCAGTTCTTTTTTCCTTCAGCTTCCATCTTTGGCTCTTCCAGATCTGTTAACCACCATGCTGTGATGGTTTGAAATAAACCAGCCTCGCTATGAAAAACTTTGATAGATTCAACATCTCTTTATTTTCCTCCCCGTAGTGATCATTGTGGCACAAAATGATTTTTGAGGTTGTGGGATAAGAAAAAAAAGTTCTCTGAAAGCAGGTTTTATTGATCCTGTTGCAGGAGGTCTTATCACCGAGGATGGAAGAAGCAGCTGCTGAACTGCTTTTTACCAGCCCGTGGAAGAGTCGATGCATTAAGTTGAAAAGAATAAGCTTAGATCATAAATCTGTTCTTTGGGGAAATTACTAATTCAAGTTCTTTGAAGATATTTATTCCTTCAAAGTTCTTAATTTGTGTTTATTCATTTCCCCTTGTTGATTTCAGGTACAAAGATAAAGAAGAAAAACTTAATTCTTTATTGTGGCCATGCTTGGTCAGTGATTAGGATGAAAAAGCTTTCCAAGTTTTCCAAGATTGCTTTGTAAAATAACTATGTTTGACTGCCTTCATTTTAATGCCTCCATGTGTCTGATACCACCCTACTCTTGCTATTGTGTGTTATTCTGAGAATAAAATGCCAATGCAAAAAAGATTCAGAGGAAATTCACCAAAATATTAAAAACGGTAGCTTTCTCAGAAAGTAGAATGATAGGTGATGATACTCATTTTTCTTATATCTATGTATTTTTTGCATTTTCTACATTATTATACCATATAATATTACTATGGCAATTAACACAAAACAACACATATTCAAGGAGAAGGAAATTTTAATTATCTTGACTTGATCATTACCTATCACCTATAAGTATCACATCATCACACTCTACCCCATAAATATGTACAATAATTATGTGATGATAAAAATTATGGTGAAAATCAGAAAAATGGTACCAAAATGATGTAAAATTAGGATCATATCTCTCCTTGAACTCTGACATGATTTAAAGCTTTTTGTTTTTCCCTTCATTACCACCTTTAATAAGGGGAGGGGGCAAGGTAAACGTATAATGTTTCCAATCGGAACGCCTTGCTAAAATCAAATGATCACATAATGATGATTAAACATCTAGGTCTGCCTCCAATAAAGAAATGAAGAATGGCCTAATTACTGTAGTTTGCCAGTAAAAATCTATTCATTTATCATTTCACTGAACATTACAACCAGAGTTTCACAAAAAGTGCATTTTTCAACCTATAATTTCCCTCTGTCATAAACTGAGGTTTCTGTTGAGCAGACGTGAGGGATTTAGCTGACATTCATGGAGGAAAGCCCTCCAACCTTCCCATAGGAAGCCTGGGGAGACCAACAGGGATTTACATGCCTCAGGTCTTAGGAGCTATTGCTCTGAAAAACCTGAGAGCATGCATCTACCGGTTTATCCCTTTTGTGTTTCTAACGTGGATTTGTTTCCATATGAATTTGCTTTCCTATTGGTTTTGACACAGGTAAGACCAAAAAGACTTTATAGGAAAGATTTGGGCAGTCAGTCGGGACAGTTTTCCCTCCCCCTGAGAGAAAATGGAAATAATAAGTTCATATGAAGAAGTAAGATTTTTCTTTGAAGATACAGGGGAAAATATTGTCTGTAGTTAATATATCCCAGGGCTCATTCACTAAACTCTATACTTTGGTGCTAAATTAGCAAGACCAGTTTGATATGATTTAATGATGTTTCCCTACCATTTCTATGCATGACTGTTCATTAGGCTAATAAATCTTGATGGTAACAAAGCTTTCCAATAAAGTCAATATTGAATTATCCTGAATTTGATAGTATGGTTTATGGACTCTACAGCCCCTTAGTTTCTATTCTGCTTCTTACCACCTGAATTGAGGTTACATCATGAACTTCTGCAAGGAAACAGGGAAATTACAAAATCCTTATTACTTGCTAAGGCAAGGTAAAGGCTAAGATATTTCTGTGGACATGTGTTTTAAAGGAAAAAAAGAAGACCCGAGGCAGAAAGTTAATTACTGGTGACTTGGCAGTATCTTTGAATTACCTAGATGTCATGTTTCAATCTATTTTCCCAGTCTTTCTCTGCAGTCCTCATTCTCACAGGCTTTCATATGCACTGCAGATGCCTGTTCTGTGATTTTTGATTGGACGTATGCATTAATCAGGGTTCCTCAGAAAAACAGAACCAAAGTTGTGTATGTGTGTGGAGAGAGATTTCATTTAACTAGTTGACTCGTAAAACTGTGAAAGCCAAGTCCCAGATGGGCAGTGCTGATACCGCAGGACAAGTCTGAAGAGAATTCTGCAGTGCTTGAGGGAAGTCAGTCTTTTGCTCTTCTCTGGCTTTGGATGGGTTGGATGAGGCCCGACCGCACTAGGGAGGGTGACTGACTTTACTCAAAGTCTATCAGTTTACATGTTAATCTCTTCCAAAAACACACTCAGAAACATCCAAACACAATAATCTCTTCCTATGGTTTCACTGTCTGTAGGTTCAGTTACCTGTAGATTATTGTGCTCCAGAAATATTAAATGGAAAATTCCAGAAATAAGCAATTCCGTTGTGCTGTGCAATCTTGCACTGCACGACTTCTTCCTGCCCAGGAAGTGACTCATCTTTTTGTCCAGTATATCCATGCTGTATGTTTGACTCATTTGTTAGTCATTTAGTGTCCATAATGGTTATCAGATCAAGTGTCAGGGTATAGAAGTACTTGTGTTCAAGTGGCCTTTAGGTCAGGCTGATGTTTCAATGATTATATGATTCATCTCACTTCATCTCATCATGCAGGCATTGTATCATCTCACATTATCACAAGAAAAAGAGTAAGTATAGTATAATAAGGTATTTTGAGGGATGGAGAGGGGAGAGACAGAGAATGAGAGAGAGAAAGAGGATAAATTCACTTAACTTTTATAACAATATATTATTATAACCATTCTAGTCTTATTCATTATTGTTACTCATTTGCTGTGCCTGATTTACAAATTAAATTTTATCATAGGTACGCACGTATAGGAATAAACATTGTATTTATAGGGTTCAGTACTATTCATGGTTTCAGACATTCACTGGAGTCCTTGGAACATAGCTCTTGGAACACAGCTCTTGAAAACTGGAGAGGGGGAGAAGGTACTATAATGTTTAAGCAAATATCTGAGAACTACGGCTCACACAAGTGAACATATAAAATTAATCATCATGGGGCCAGCACTGTGGTGTAGTGGGTAAAGCCTCTGCCTGCAGTGCCGGCATCCCATAGGGGCTCTGGTTTGAGTCCCGGTTGCTCCAGTTCCAATCCAGCTCTCTGCTATGGCCTGGGAATGCAATGTAAGATGACCCATGTCCTTGGGTCCCTGAACCTACGTGGGAGACCCGGAAGAAGCTCCTGGCTCCTGGCTTCAGATCAGCCCAGCTCCAGCCGTTGCACCTGTTTGAGGAGTGAACCAGTGAATGGAAGACCTCTCTTTCTCTCTGCCTCTGTCTCTCTGTAACTCTGCCTTTCAAATAAATAAATAAATACTTACAAAAATTAATTATCACAGGGCGTGTAGCTTGGTAAATCTCCTTGGGTGATTTCTGACATTGCCTTCTTCTCCCTGAAATAAAACCATTATTTTACCTCTTTTCCCTTTCCTGGCTAAAACCATTGCTGTATCTATGCTGAACTGCTTTGAATACTCTGGACACTGACTTCCTTGTTGATCTTTGTCCAACGTTGTTGTTTTCTCCATTAGACTGCTCTTCCCAGCACGTCTTTGTTCAGTTTCCTCCTGTATTCCACTTGTCTTATAATAATTACCTCACGCGCAGTCACCTTTTGAAGATTTCAGCTCCTTCCTCTGTGTTCCCACTCTACTTGATGTGTCTTTTTTTTTAAAGATTTATTTATTTATTTGAAAGTCAGAGTTACACAGAGAGAGGAGAGGCAGAGAAAGAGAGAGAGGTTTTCCATCCGATGGTTCACTCCCAAATTGGCTGCAAAGTCCAGAGCTGGGCCGATCCGAAGCCAGGAGCCAGGAGCTTCCTCCAAGTCTCCCACGCAGGTGCAGAGGTCCAAGGACTTGGGCCATCTTCTACTGCTTCCCAGGCCACAGCAGAGAGCTGGATTGGAAGTGGAGCAGCTGGGTCTTGAACCGGCACCCATATGGGATGCCGGCGCTTCAGGCCAGGGTGTTAACCCACTGCGCCACAGCGCGGGCCCCCTGATGTGTCTTTATTTCAATGTATGGGATATGCTGTGTGTGACTACTAATTTACACATTTGTCTTTTCCAGTCAAATGCCAGTGCCTCAATATGAGACAGTGACTTAGTAATCTTTGTATCTCATCCCTTAACAGAGCCCAGGAAGACCTAGGTTCACAGTGAACATTGGTTGAATGACTAGTTGCTGAATGAATTGTGGATCTGAAGGCTACATATCAAAATCCTGGCAGGTGTGATTGGAGAGGAAAGAATTTAAAAACTATCATGGACATGGGCTGTCAAGGGAGGACTGGTCCATATGGGGCATCCTGGACAGTAGCTTACTGGGTGGGAGTGGAGACCAGAGAACGCAAGTCATCTGATAACAATTATCAGTTATTTTTGAAGTTTTTTTAGGGTCATCTGTAAGATGTTCTGTATCTTTTCTGTGTACACTCATCTATCAAGAGTAGGGAACATTTTTTTTTCTGTCAATAGCCATTGGATATTTAAAACATTTGAAGGCCAGACAAAATTATCAACTCAAAAATTAACCTGATATAGACTTACTGACTTTAAAATCCCACCTGGACGTTAGCCAAATGAACTGATACAAAATGAAATCACTGCTTTTGAACACCAGATTTTATGTTTATCATGTTATTTAATCTGAAACAATGAAATTCCGAGGAATTCAGTGTCTTTATATATTTATATATATATATAAAAATTTATATATCAGACTGCTAAGAGCAAGCTAAATAATCTAGTGGAACCACCACCCCCCCATATACACACACACATACATACACATACCACAATTCTTCCCCTCCTTGCTGGGCTGGCCTTCATGTACTTTAATGCTTATGTACAGTATAACAGGGAAAATGAATTTGGAAGCTATTGAGGTAGAGCCATTTGTGGTTTATTTAGTGACCAAATATTGCTTAAGTTAGGGGAGTAATATATGTATAATAGGCCAGAAAGGAAGTGTGTGCAGAGGTGAGATGGGGTATGATTATAGTTTTCTTTGTACTGGTTGTGTCTCAGATAGTTTGAATTTAAACTCTCCAAAGACCCGAGTCACCACACTAAGTTTCGTCAAACTAATTTTTTTTCATGTGCATAATTGAGTGCTCAGCTGGATGCTTCACTCTACAATCCTGATTTCCTTCCTAATTGCACAAGTGGCTGAGCTCCTACAATGCCATATTTCTGTTCATTTGCATTTACACAATATACTTCACCATGTGCTGCAAATGATCATTTGAATGTTTAGTCCTGTCTCTGTCTTCAGGATTCTTATAATGGCCAGGCCTACGAATAGAGCAAGACTAGGGAGAACTGCTATAAACTCAATATGAGACTGTCTTCTTACAATCGGCCAGTATTCAGCTGGCTTCAGAGGTGATGCTGAGCAGTAATTCAAATGGAAGAACACAGCAATAAGTAGAGGGGAAGAACACCCAAGGTGATCATTTAGAAATCGTTTTCAGGTCAGAATAAAAGAACATAGGATTTGTTTTATTTTATTCCAAACACCATATAATCAAAAGGGTCTCAGGCTCACTAGGAGATCTCTACATGGGGTTGCTTTATAAAACTGTTGAACAAAGGTGGAAAGAATTCTTGCTTTGTATTCCCTTCCTAACCCACATACTTGTTTCCAAATAAAATGAAGGGGTCTGTCTATCAAATAATGTAATTTCACCAAATGTTACATCTTGAATTTCTACAGAAGATGTTGATCAAAGGCAGAGTATAATTAATGTAGCAAAGTATATCCATAATGTGATCTATAATATTTACTACATTATGGATTTGGAATATATTTTCCTTTCAAATGAAATAATTAAGAGAATCTCCTGGGTTGTCCTGAAAGGTAGCATTATTGGATTGGAGAAGTCCTGAGAGGCTCACTCTGTACTGACTTCCACTAAACAGACCTTTACAGCAAGGTTTCTCAACCTCTGTTCTATAGGCATTTTGGCCAGATGCTTCTTTTTTAAAAGTTCTATGTATTTATTTATTTGAGAGGTAGAGAAGGAGAAAGAAAGGGGGAGGGGAGAGAGAAAGAGAGATACAGAGAGTCCATCTGCTGATTCACTCCCCAAATGCCCACAATGGCCCCCAGTTGGGGCTGAAGCTAGGTGCTGGGAACTCAACCCAGGTCTTCCCCATGGGTGACGGGGATCCTGTTATTTAAGCTATCACTGTTGCCCTCTGGAGTCTACATTAGCAGGAAGCTGGAGTCAGGAGCAGAACCAGGAATGGAACCCAGGCATTTTGTTATGGGACATGAGCATCTTAATTGCTAGGCCAAATGCTTCCCCCAGACAATTCTGTCTGTGGATGACTGCTCAGGGCATGCTGGCAAGTTTATTAGTAACTCCCTGGTCTCTACCACTAGATGCCAGCAGCACGCCCTCAGGTGGGAAAACCCAGAGTATCGCCAAATGTCCCCTGGGGGAGAAAATTGCCCTCACTGAGAATCTCTTGTCAAAAGCCACAATTTTGGTGGCTATGATCAGCTTACTTTGGCAATGTTTTCACTCAGGAGGTCTAAAATTAGTGAGAGCTAATAGATAAAATGTTGAAATTTGGCTTATGCTATGGAGACTAAACATTCATTGAATACATCCATTTTATAGCCTCAATGAGCTGGAGTTTCATAGTTATGTAGTGATTTTCGCACTATGCTAGTCAGGGTTCTCCACAGAGAAATAGGAACAATAAGATATGTGAGTTTAGGGGGCTGGTGCTGTGGCGTAGTGGGTAAAGCCGGCCCATCCTGTATGGGCATCATTTCTAGCCCTGGCTGCTCCACTTCCTGTCCAGCTCTCTGCTGTGGCCCGGGAGTGTAGTGGAGGATGGCCGAAGTCCTCGGGCCCCTGCACCTGCATGGGAGACACTGAAGAAGCTCCTGGCTGCTGGTTTCAGATCGGCGCAGCTCCGGCCGTTGCAACCAACTGGGCAGTAAACCAACAGATGGAAGAACTCTCTCTCCCTCTCCTCTCTCTGTAACTCTGACTTTCATATACATAATAAAATAAATCTTAAAAAAAAAGATATGTAAGTTTATAGACAACACAGATAGATAGGTTGATGCAACAGATTTATTATGAGAAGTGGCTCACATGTTTATGGAGGCTGAATAGCACCATAAGGTGCTGTGTGTCAGCTGGCACCCCAGGAAAACTGGTGGTATCACTCCAGGTCTGAAGGCCTGAGGACCAGGGCCAGGGATAGTATGAGGTGTGGGTGGGGGCTAAGTTTCAGAGCCCATGAGGCTAAGATCCTGGGATTCTGATGTCCAAGAGCAGGAGAAGATGGTTGCCCCAGCTCAAAGGGAGGGAGAATTCACTCTTCCTCCACCTTTCAGTTTTGCTCGGGCTCCTGATGAGTCAGATGATGCTTATGTACCTTGATGAGATAGTCTTCTTTACTCAGTGTATTTATGAAAATGTCAATTTCCTCTAGAGACACCTCACAGAAAATCCAGCATTCAGCAGGTCTCTTAACGCAGGCAGGTTGACATAAAATTAACTATCATACCCATTCTACGGACTCAGACCACCTCAGCTCTGTCAATGAAGGATACAGAGAAGCACAGACCATATAACCCACAAGTTTTATAAAGAAGATCTATTGCTTCCATAAATCAGGCCGTTGTCATCTAAATAGATTATCATCATTACTTTGAAATATTTAACTTATCAATCGAGTATCACCAGTGGGGCTTCTTTGTAATATTTCAAATTAGAATCAAAATCTTGTACTTTTTTGATGATTCACAAGTTGGATTTATAAATCTGTACTCACCTGAAGTCATAAACCAAGAGTTTAATTTATGGAACCTGCTAGTAAATCTTAGCAGCCTGCTTTTGATTTATAAGTTCTCTTCTTGTTAATGGTAGTTGTAGCCAAACGGTTTTTAGTGTTTTATAAGTCCAAAAATTAATTTCCATATCCTTAAATGGGTTTACAAATCCTAATGTAGATTTACAAGTTCTGAAACATTTTAAAATCATGCCAATAAATCCTAAATAAAAAGACTTGATTTACAAGCCTAGATTTTGCA
Organism: Oryctolagus cuniculus; assembly: GCF_964237555.1. NCBI lineage: Eukaryota > Metazoa > Chordata > Mammalia > Lagomorpha > Leporidae > Oryctolagus > Oryctolagus cuniculus. The sequence continues at coordinate 81,648,076 of NC_091436.1, read as the reverse complement.
GCTGGCTTTCCAGGAAGTGATTTATAAATCAGGGGTTGAGAGTGCCCCTGGCAGAGTGAGCCTGCTCTCTCTCTCTGGGAAGTCCCTCTCTCCGTGCATCATATTGCACAGGCCTGATTTACAAGGCAGCAGCTCTGAGTTGGCCAAGGCTCCTCTGGCTCCTTCTTGCCTGAACTGGAGAGGGAAAAGGGTCACATCTCACAGGCTGGCTAAAATGGTCACTAATCAGTCTGGAGACAGCAAACCATTCATCTTCTTTGTCAGAAATGGAAAGTGGCATCCTGATAGAGGAGACTCTACCTTAGCAAAGCAGCAGAGATATACACACACACAGTTTGGGCACAATTCTAGTAAATAATTACACTTACACTATGCTACACATCCCATAGCCAAGGTCAAGGTGAAGAATGTGTGACACTCCTCAGATGTAAGTGAGGAGAGTATCTGTGCTTTGTTTTCAATGTCACCATTACGCTGTTGAGGATGTGTAAGCCTCCCAGAAGCATGTACACCAAACTGGTGACTGTGGTTATGCTAAGGAATGGGATAGAATTGAGGAGAGAAGGAAACTTTCATTTCAATTTTACCCCTGGGGTATTTGGATGATTTTCACAGTGATTATATTTTAATTTCATGATTTAAAAAATATTAGAGATTTTATCAAGAATAAGAAGGAAACAAGAGGTTTTGTTTTCATCTGCTCTTTCCTAAGTACCTGTAATAGCTCCCCATCACACAGGCTCCTCCACTGACCAACATTCTGCTACACACTTCCCAGGTGCCCACTGACATTTACAGAGCAGCTTAGAATCCACAGAACCCTAACAGAGAATGCTTTCATATTTTCTTTCCAGTTTCCCATGAACCAAGTAAAGCAGTAGTCATGTTCCTGATGTGGAAACTGATTCTCCCAGGGCACAAGTGGCTGGTTATCCCCCCTATGCCACAGACAATATGAGATCAGCTTTGGACCTCTGGTTCCAAGAGCAAGGCTCTTTCTACCACACTTTGTGTCATGCAACACATAGACCTTCTCACTGTAGAGTTCTGAAGGGCATCCTGGCTCTGCCCTTGTGATACTAGGGCAATTACAACTGCATATGTCAGCATTTGTGATCCCATTGAACTGTGTCAGTGATGCTCCTCAAAAGACTATGAGTGGGAGATTTCAAGATGGCTGAATAGGGAAAAGATATGCTGATTCTGACCATGGAAATAGAGCAGAAAAAAAGTCGAAGAAGTATATTCACAGGGGGGAGTTGGGGAGACATTTTCAGGGGAAATTCTACAGAAAGAAGAACACCATGGAGCAGTGTGGAAAAGGCAAATGAACAGCAACAAGTAGGGACACCATCCACAACTCCCATAGCTGGAGGCTGGAGGACGCCAGGTTCTGGGAGTGAGGTAAGGGCTGAATGTGGCAGCTGGCACCACTGATAATATTGCCTGAGGGAGAGCCTTGTGAACCCCAGTGTCTTTGAGTCTAGCCTAGAGCCCCAGTGGAGGGTTGGCAAGGCACTCCCCCCACCATGCAGTGAAAAAAAAAAAAAGCTCATTTCTTTCTCCTCAACCTCCTACAAGGGCACTCAGCAACCAGAGGAGGAGAAGGTGCCATTTTGACAAAAGCAGAAGTCGTAGTGGCTCTCACATGCATGACAAAGAATTTTAAACAGAGGGAAAAAAATCTGCATTTCCCACTGCCTTTGACTATGGCTGCGAAGGTTGACAGGGGGTTGGGCACCTACTTAGGACTGTGAGGTGCCCCTGTCCTTTCAACCTATCACAGGCTATGGGACTCAAACTGCCAAGGAGGAGAACACACAGAAAGCTGGCTCTGCTTTCACTTTGGAGAGGTGGACTCATGAAATTGGATCCTCTGCATACCACAACTATCAGAGCTTTGTGCACTGTGACTGTAGAAACTCTGTGACTGTGATAGGGCATGGGATATAGCTGGGTCTCTGAGAAATCGCTGTGTCTGGCATCAGAGGCTGAGAACTCCCTGACTGCCTGAGGTGGGTCATTGCAGAGGGTTCTGTGCTCACACTGTGCCAGCATGGGTGAGGGTTGCAAACACTGTGGGCTAATCCTGGGCGTTGATCACCTTGGAAGAGAGGAGGTGAGATTGTAATTGCAACAATAGGTGTGGGGCCGGTGGTGTGGCGCAGCGGGTTAACACCCTGGCCTAAAGCACCCGCATCCCATATGGGCGCCACTTCCAATCCAGCTCTCTGCTATGGCCTGAAAAAGCAGTAGAAGATGGCCCAAGTCCTTGGCCTCTGCACCCACGTGAGAGACCTGGAGGAAGCTCCTGGCTCCTGGCTTCGGATTGGCACAGCTCTGGCCATTGCGGCCAACTGGGGAGTGAACCATCGGATGGAAGACCTTTCTCTCTCTCTTTCTCTGCCTCTCCTCTCTCTGTATAGCTCTGACTTTCAAATAAATAAATAAATCTTAAAAAAACAGGTGTGATCATACCCTCTTCACTGCTGTCAATATAGGAGAGCTTCCACACCCAATGTGAACGTTACACTAAATTCTCATCCTACACTTAAGCACTGACCAGAGCTCCCTGGCCACACCCAGCACACACCTCTGAATATTCACTGAAGGAGCAGACACTCCACTAAGCCACAGAGGAAGAGTTCAAAGATAAAGCCCAGCAGTGAAGAAAACCAATAAGTGTTTCCACACATGCCTAAAAATAAATGCACATACACAAGAATGAAGAACAAGGAAGAAACACGATTCCTCCAATGGAATAAAATAACACTTCAATATTAGAATGTGAAGATGAAGAGATTCATGAAATGCCTGAAAAGGAATTCAAAAGATTAATCAGAAACATCGAGAAGCAAATTCATGAGTTAAAAATATCCATATATGACATGGATGAAAAATGTCCCCCTGAGATTGACATTATGAAAAGAAATCAAACTTAAGTACTAGAAATGAAGAATTCAATATGTCAAATAAAAATACAGTGGAAAGCCTTAACAACAGATTTGTTAGGCAGGAGAAAGAATATCTGAACTAGAATACAAATTTTTGGAAATATCTCAGTCAGACCATAAGAAAAAGAAGGAGAAGGAGAAGAAGGAAGAGGAGGAGGTAATGGAGAAGGAGGAGGAGGAGAAGAGGAGGAGGAGGAGGAGGAGGAGGAGGAATAATAATAATAATAATAATAAGAAGAAGAAGAAGAAGAAGAAGAAGAAGAGAAGGGGGAGGAGGAGGGGGAGGAAAGAATTAGAAAAATAAAAACTATGTTGGAGATTTATGGGATACTATCAAACAACCCAGTATACAAATCTTGGGAGTTACTGAGGGTGTGCAAAGAGAAAATGGATTAGAAGGTCTCTTTAGTGAAATAATTACAGGAAACTTTCCCTATTTGGAGAAAGAAATGGATTTCTAAGTACTGGAAACACATAGAACTCCTAATAGACATGACCAGAAAAGATCTTCACTATGCACATTGTATACAAACTTACCACAGGAAAACATAAAGAAAAGATTCTAAAATTTGCAGGTGAAAAATGCTAGATTACCTTCAGAAGATCTTCAATTAGACTGACAGCTGATTTCTCATCCAAAACCTTATAGGCTAGAAGAGAATGGATAATTTCTTTTTTTTTTTTTTTTTTACAGAAGATCAGTTTAGTGTACATTAAGTAAAGATTTCAATCGTTTGCACCCCCATAGAAACACAAAGTGAAATATACTGTTTGAGTACTCGTTATAGCATTAAGCCTCAGTGTACAGCACGTTAAGGACAGAGATCCTACATGAGGAGTAAGTGCACAGTGACTCCTGTTGTTGACTTTACAAATTGACACTCCTGTTTATGGCATCAGTAATCTCCCTATGCACCAGTTATGAGTTTCCAAGGCTATGGAAGCCCCTTGAGTTCTCCGACTCTTATCTTGTTTAGACACGGTCATAGTCAAAGTGGAGGTTCTCTCCTCCCTTCAGAGAAAGGCACCTCCCTCTTTGAAGACCTGTTCTTTCCACTGGGATCTCACTCACAGAGATCTTTTTGCCAGAGTGTCTTGGCTTTCCATGCCTGAAATACTCTCATGGGCTTTTCAGCCAGATCCGAGTGCCTTTAGGGCTGATTCTGAGGCCAGAGTGCTATTTAGGACATCCGCCATTCTATGAGTCTGCTGAGTATCTCACTTCCCATGTTGGATCACTCTCCCCTTTATTTATTCTATCGGTTGGTGTTAGCAGATACTAGACTTGTTTATGTGCTCCCTTTGACTCTTAGTCCTTTCATTATGATCAATTGTGAACTGAAATTGATCACTTGGACTAGTGAGATGGCATTGGCACACGCCACCTTGATGGGATTGAATTGGAATCCTCTGGTATGTTTCCAACTCTACCATTTGGGGCAAGTCAGCCCGAGCATGCCCCAAATTATACATCTCTTCCCTCTCCCATTCCCACCACCATGTTCAACAGGGATCACATTTCAGTTAATTTTCAACACTTAAGAATAACTGTGTGATAATTACAGAATTAAACCAGTCATATTAAGTAGAACAGACAAAAAAAAATACTATGAGGGATAATGTATTAAGTTGTCCATTAGCAGTCAGGGCTATGCTGATCAAGTCACCATTTCTCATAGTGTCCATTTCACTTCAGGAGGTTTCCTTTTTGGTGTTCAGTCAGTTGTCACCGATCAGGGAGAACATATGGTATTTGTCCCTTTGGGACTGGCTTACTTCACTCAGCATGATGTGTTCCAGATTCCTCCATTTTGTTGCAAATGACTGGATTTCGTTGTTTCTTACTGCGGTATAGTACTCTAAAGAATACATATCCCATAATTTCTTTATCCAGTCTACCATTGATGGGCATTTAGGTTGGTTCCAGGTCTTGGCTATTGTGAATTGTGCTGCAATAAACATTAGGGTGCAGACCGCTTTTTTGTTTATCAATTTAAACTCCTTTGGGTAAATTCCAAGGAGTGGGATGGCTGGGTCGAACGGTAGGGTTATATTCAGGTTTCTGAGGAATCAATTCCCAACTTGACTCTCACTGGGATTAAACATGACAATAGGTCTGATCTGATTTCATCATCATTTCAAAAAAATCATCTATTATTTTTCACTTTATGTTTCTGTGTGGGAGCAAACTGTTGAAATACTTACTTAAGGTATACTAAGCTGATCTTCTGTATATTAAGATAATCGAAAATGAATCTTGATGTGAATGGAAGGGGAGAGGGAGTGGGAAAGGGGAGGGTTGTGGGTGGGAGGGACGGTATGGGGGGGGAAGCCATTGTAACACATGAGTCGTACTTTGGAAATTTATATTCATTAAATAAAAGATTAAAAAAAAAAAGAGAATGGAGAGACATAGTCCAAGTCTTAATTGAAAAAAAAAAAAAAACAACCTGTCAACTCAGAATACTGTACCCTGAAAAGCTCTCATTCATGAATCAAGGTGAAAAAAAAAAAACATTCCATTGGGGGGTCGACATTGTGGCATAGCAGGTAAAGCTGCCACCTGCAGTGCCAGCATCCCATATGAGCACTGGTTCAAGTCCTGGCTGCTCTATTTCTGATCCAGCTCTCTGTTATGGCCTGGGAAAGCTGTGGAAGATGGTGCAAGTCCTTGGGCTCCTGCACCTGCGTGGGAGACCTGGAAGAAGCTCCTGTCTCCTGGCTTCCAATCAGTGCAGCTCTGGCTGTTGTGGCCTATTGGGGAGTGAAGCAGCAGATGGAAGACCAATTTCTGCCTCTCCTTCTCTCTCTATGTAACTCTGACTTTCAAATCAATCAATAAATAAATCTTTTAAAAAAAGACATTCCATAACAGAAATTTAAAGGTTTTTTCACCACTTGGCCAGCCTTACAAAAGATGCTTAAGGATGGGCTACGTAGAGAAACATAGATACTCATCATTATGAAAGAATGTGGAAGCAGAAAATCTTATAGGAAAAGTACCGAGGAAACACAAAGAAATCAACAGAAATATTTATGTAAAAATATCAGGGCCAAGTTGTTATCTATCAATAGTAATCTTGAATGTAAATGACTAAATTCTCCAATTAAAAGATTCAGACTGGGAAAATAGATGAAAAAACAAGACCCATCTATTTGCTGTCTATAAGAAACACACATCACTATCAAAGAAACATATGGACTGAAAGTGAAAAGATAGAAAAAGATATTCCATGTTAATAGAATTAAAAAATGAGCAGGTATAGCCATCTTAATATTAGATAAATTAGAATGTAACACAGAAACTGTTAAAAAAAACAGTCCAAAAAGAGAACTATGCAATGATTAAGAGATCAATTCAACAGGAAGATATGACTATAATAAATGTATATGTATCCAATTACAGGGCACCTGGCTATTTAAAACAATGTTAATGGATCTAAAGGGAGACAAAGACTTCAAAGCAATAGTAATTGAGGACTTCAACACCCCACTTTCAGCAGTGGACAGATCAACCAGACAGAAAATCAGAAAAGAAAAAACAGAGTTAATCATCGCTATAGACCAACTGGACCTAATTGATATCTACAGAACTTTTTATGCCACAGTTGTGGAATACACATTATTCTCATCAGTGCATAGGACTTTCTCTAGGATTGACCAGATGCTAGGCCATAATGCAAGTCTCACCAAATTGAAAAAAATCAAAACCATAGCATGCATCTTCTCTGACCACAATGGAATGAGGCTGGAAATCAACAACTCAAGAATTTCTAGATCATACGCAAACAGATGGAAACTGAACAACATGCTCCTGAATGAACAGTGGGTCAAAGAAGAAATCAGAATAGAAATAAAAAAAAATTCTGAAAATGTATGAAGATTATAATACAACATATCAAACTTATGGGATACAGAAAAGCAGTGTTAAGAGGAAAGTTTATAGCAATGGTGTCTACACCAAGAAATTGGAAAGGCACCAAATAAATGAGCTATCAATGCTTTGCAATGACATAGAAAAACAAAACTCAAAATTAGTAGGAGATTAAAATTAGAGAATATACAAAATTAAAACCAAAAACACAATGCAAAAGATAAACGAAATGAAAAGATGTTTTTTTTGGAAAAAATATACAAAATTGACGCACCATTGGCCCAACTACCCCAAGATAGAGGGAGAAGACCCAAATCAATAGAATCAGAGATTAAAAAAGAAGTGTAACAACAGATACCACGGAAATAAAAAGAAACATCAGAAATTACTACAAAGAGCTGTATGCCAACAAACTCGGAAACCTAAAAGAAACAGATAGATTCTTGGACACATACAACCCACCTAAATTGAGTCATGAAGACAGAAAATCTAAACAGACCAATAAACAAGACAGAGATTGAATCAGTAATAAAGTCCCTCCCAACAAACAAAAACCCAGAACTGGATGGCTTCACTGCTGAAGAACTAATTGCAATTCTTCTCAAATGAATCAAAACAATTGAAAGGGAGGGATTCCTCCAAAACTCCTTTTGTGAGGCAGGCATCATCTTAATTCCAAAATCAGAAAATGACAAAACAAAGAAAGAGAACTATAGACCAATATCCTTGATGAACATAGATGCAAAAATCCTCAAGGAAATCCTAGCTAATTGAATCCAACAACACATCAGAAAGAGCATTCACTTGGATCAAGCAAGATGTATCCTTGGTATACAGGTATGGTTCAGCACACAAAAGTCAATAAACATGACACATCACAGTCACAAACTGAAGAATAAAAACCATATGATTATATCAATAGATGCAGAGAAAACATTTAATAAAATACAACATCCTTTCATGATAAAAACCTAGGACAAATTGAGTATAGAAGGAAGATTTCTCCACACAATCATAAATGACAAACATATATGACAAACCCACAGCCAGCATCGTATTGAACAGGGAAAAGTTGGAAGCATTTCGACTAAGATCCAGAACCAGATAAGGATGTCCACTTTCAAAATTGCTATTTAACATTGCACTGAAAGTTTTAGCCAGAGCCATTGGAAAAGCAAAAGAAATCAAAGGAATACAATTTTTTTAACTTATTTAATGAATATAAATTTCCAAAGTACGACTCATGTGTTACAATGGCTCCCCCCCATAACGTCCCTCCCCCCCGCAACCCTCCCCTTTCCCAATCCCTCTCCCCTTCCATTCACATCAAGAATCATTTTCAATTCTCTTTATATACAGAAGATCAGTTTAGCATATATTAAGTAAAGATTCAACAGTTTGCACCCACATAGAAACACAAAGTGAGAAATACTGTTTGAGTACTAGTTATAGCATTAAATCACAATGTACAGCACCTTAAGGACAGAGATCCTACATGAGGAGTAAGTGCACAGTGACTCCTGTTGTTGACTTAACAATTTGAATCTCTTGTTTTTGGCATCAGTAATCACCCTAGGCTCTTGTCATGAGTTGCCAAGGCTATGGAAGCCTTTTGAGTTCACCAACTCTGATCATATTTAGACAAGGTCGTAGTCAGAATGGAAGTTCTCTCCTCCCTTCAGAGAAAGGTACCTCCTTCTTTGATAACCTGTTCTTTCCACTGGGATCTCACTCGCGGAGATCTTTCATTTAGGTCATTTTTTTTTTTTTTTTTTTTGCCAGAGTGTCTTGGCTTTCCATGCCTGTAATACTCTCATGGGCTTTTCAGCCAGATCTGCATGCCTTAAGGGCTGATTCTGAGGCCAGAGTGCTGTTTAGGACATCTGCCATTCTATGAGTCTGCTGTGTATCTCGCTTCCCATGTTGGATCATTCTCTCCCTTTTTTATTCTATCAGCTAGTATTTGCAGACACTAGTCTTGTTTATGTGATCCCTTTGGCTCTTAGTCCTGTCATTATGATCAATTGTGAACAGAAATTGATCACTTGGACTAGTGAGATGGCATTGGTGCATGCCACCTTGATGGGATTGAATTGGAATCCCCTGGTATGATTCTAACTCTACCATTTGGGGCAAGTCAGTTTGAGCATGTCCCAAATTGCACATCTCTTCCCTTTCTTATTCCTACCTTTATGTTTAACAGCGATCACTTTTCAGTTAAGTTTCAACACTTAAGAATAACTGTGTATTGAGTACAGTATTCAACCAAAAGTATTACAAATTGAAAAGGAGGAAATCAAATTATCCCTGTTTACATATGACATGATTCTATATATAGAGGAAACCAAAGACTCCACTAAAGCGTATTTTTAACTCATAAGATAGCTTTGTAAAGTAGCAGGATATAAAATTAACACACAAAAATAAATAGCCTTTGTATATACACAGACAATGCCATGGCTGAGAAATGGCTTCTAAGATCAATCCCATTCACAATAGCTATAAAAAAGTAAATACGTTGGAATAAATTTAATCAAGGAGGTGAAAGCTCTCTACAGTGAAAATTATAACACATTAAAGAAAGAAATAAAAGAAGACACAAAAAAGGAAAAATCTTCCATGTTCATAGATTGGAAGAAATAATATCATGAAAATGTCCATACTCCAAAGTTATTTACAGATTCAATGTGATCCCAATGAAAATACCAACAACTTTCTTCTCAGAGATAGAAAAATGATACCAAAATTCATATGGAAAGACAAGAGACTCCCAAATAGCTAAAGCAATTCTATATAGCAAAAACAAAACTGGAAGCATCACAGTACCAGATTTGAATACATGCTACATGACAATTATAATTAGAACAACCTGGTCCTGCACAAAAATAGACACGTAGACAGAATAGTAACCCCAGAAATCAACCCATGCATCCATAACCAACTAATCTTTGATGAAGGAGCTAAAACCAATCCCTGGAGCGAGGACGATCTCTTCAACAAATGGTGCTGGGAAAACTGGATCTCTGTGTGTAGAAATATGAAACAAAACCCCTACTTTACATCTTATTAAAAAAATCAACTCAGAATGGATCAAGGATCTAAATCTGTGACCTGATACCATCAAATTACTAGAAAAGAACATTGGGGAAACACTGCAAGATATTGGCATAGGCAAAGGCTTCTTGGAAATGACCCCAGAAGCACAATCAATACATAGAGAAATGGAATTACATCAATCTGGGAAGCTCTGAACTGCAAAGGAAACACTCAATAAAGTGAAGAGAGAACTGACAGCCTGGGAGAAAATAAATGCAGACTATGCAAATGATAAAGGATTAATATTCAGAATCTATAAAGAGCTCAAGAAATTCAACAACAACAAAATAAACAATCCAGTTGAGATGGGCAAAGGATTTGAACAGGCATTTTTCTTTTTCTTAATAAAGTCTGAACCAGTCTTTTTTAAAATTAAATCCATTTTTTTTATAAAACAAAGGTTTATTTATTTGAAAGGCAGAGTTACAGAGAGGCAGAGGCAGAGAAGTAGAGATAGAGATAGAGATAGAGATAGAGATAGAGATAGAGATAGAGAGAGAGATAGAGAGAGAGAGAAAGAGAAGGAGAGAGAAGAGAGAGAATCATTCACTGGTTCACTCTCCAAATGGCTGCAATGGCCAGAATTGGGCAGATCCAAAACCAGGAGCCAGGAAATTCTTCCAGGTCTCTCACATGGGGTGCAGGGGCCCAAGGACTTGGGCCATATCTACTGCTTTTTCTGGCCATTATCAGAGAGCTGGATTGGAAGTAGAGCAGCTGAGTCTTCAACCGGCACCCATATGGGATGCCTGCACTGCAGGCTGTGGCTTTACCTGCTATACCATAGTGCTGGCCCCAGAACAGACATTTTTCAAAAGAGGAAATTCAAATGGCCAACAAACACATGATAAAATATGCTCAGGATCACTAGCTGTGAGGGAAATGCAAATGAAAATCACAATGATATTTCACCTCACCCCAGTTTGAATGACTATTACACAAAAATAAAAAAAAAATTCTGATGAGGATATGGAAAGATATACCCTAATCCAATGCTGGTGGCAATGTAAACCAGTATAGTTATTGTGGAAGTCAGTATGGAGATTCCTCAGAAAGCTAAAAATAGATCTACCATATGACCCATCCATCCCATTCCTGGTCATTCACTCAAACTAAATGAAATCAGCATATGAAAGAGTTATCAGTACCCCCATGTTTATTGCAGCTCAATTCACAATAGCTAGGATATTGAATCAACCTAGATGTCCATCAACTGATAACTTGATAAAGAAAATGTGGTATATATACACTATGGAATACTACTCAGCTGTAAAAATAGTAAAATCCTGCCTTTTGCAACAAAATGGATGCAACTGGAAACTATCACACTTAGTGAAAGAAGCCAATCCCATGAAGAAAAATGGTATATATTTTCCCTGATCTGTGTGGTAACAAATAGAGTTCAAAAGAACATATTGTATGTGAGTGGAACTGACATTTTGGTAATTGATGATTGTTTATAGTGCTCGTCTCTACTACTGAAACACTGCAGATTTTCTTCTTCTTAGTATTTGTTGAACTCTACTTCGTGGATGGTTAACCTTATTATTACAAAATAAATGAAAAGTATGTCATTGTGAAAATTAAAAGAAGAATAAGAAAAGAAGGAGGAGGGAGGGTGGGAGCATGGGTGTGAAGGAGGTTAGGGTAGGAAGTATCACTATGTTCCTAAATCTATGTATATGAAATAACATGAGGCCGGTGTCATGGCTCAATAGGCTAATCCTCCGCCTTGTGGCGCTGGCACACTGGGTTCTAGTCTCGGTTGGGGTGCCGGATACTGTCCCAGTTGCCCCTCTTCCAGGCCAGCTCTCTGTTGTGGCCAGGGAGTGCAGTGGAGGATGGCCCAAGTGCTTGGGCCCTGCACCCCATGGGAGACTGGAAGAAGTACCTGGCTCCTGCCTTTGGATCAGCGTGATGTGCTGGCTGCAGTGTGCCAGCTGCGGCAGCCATTGGAGGGTGAACCAATGGCAAAGGAAGACCTTTCTCTCTGTCTCTCTCTCTGTCTCTCTCACTGTCTACTCTGCCTGTCAAAAAAAAATAATAAAAAATAAAAAAAGAAATACATGAAATTTGTTCACTTTATATAAATAAAATTTTTTAAAGGCTGAGCTTTTACATTCTCTCCCTCAATTTCTTTCTCTCTTTCTTTCTCTCTTTCTTTCTTTCTTTCTTTCTTTCTTTCTTTCTTTCTTTCTTTCTTTCTCTTTCTTTCTTTCTCTTTCTTTCTCTTTCTTTCTCTTTCTTTCTCTTTCTTTCTCTTTCTTTCTCTTTCTTTCTTTCTTTCTTTCTTTCTTTCTTTCTTTCTTTCTTTCTTTCTTTCTTTCTTTCTTTCTTTCTTTCAGATTTATCTATTTAAAAGCCAGAGATACAGAGAGAAGGAGGGAGAGAGAGAGAGAGACAGTGATCTCCCACCCACTGGTTCACTCTCCAAATGGCTGCAATGGCCAGAGCTGGGCCAAGCTGAAGCCAGGAGCCAGGAGCTTCTTCCAGTGTCCCACGTGGGTGCAGGGTTCCAAGTTCTTGGGCCATCTCTGCTGCTTTCTCAGATCCATTAAACTGGTTTGGAAGTGGAGCAGCAGGGACTTGAACCGTCATCCGACTCTTAAGGGATGGGGACATGCAGGCAGAGTGACATTATGGACATTGCCACATCACTGAGCCCTCTATCAATTTCTTATTCTCACTCTGGTATGTACTATTCTTTGATCCATGTTGCACCTTCCCAGAGTTCTGACCAATCACCTCAAAAATTGACTCATGCAGAAGCTTTTTTATTTTGTTTTTGAAAAAACTTACTGACCACTCTACCTCAGAGTGCCTCTTCAAATGATTGTAGTAGTTACTGTTTACTCTCCTGCCAGTTAGCTATGTATCTTTTCACCTGATATCTTTTATTTTTGGTGAGAAGTTCTTTGTATTTAAAATCAGGAAATGGGAGTTTTTGTTCCAGCTACATTACTTGCCGAAATGAAAGCTGATGAGCCTCAATTTGCTCAAATGAGGATGTATTTTAACGTTTCTACCTATTGAACACAATGGTTATTATACTCAAATGAGATAAGAGAGGAAAAAATGTTTTGCAAACATTAACTGCTATATAGCTGTAAGCTACTAACATAATCTCGCAGGGAAGGGTCTGAAAAGTTTGAAAGTGGCCAGGGCAATGATGCTTAAAAATAACTGTGGTAGTGATTGAAACAGAAAATGTGACTTAGTTACATAGATTATGAATTTGAATTATGTGAATTTGAAGTAGTGTAACATTAATAATGTTTTATTTTATACACAAAAATTGAGATAACAGAAATTTTCTAAATTAAAAGTTATATCACGGCTCCAGATTCTGTCCCGGTTGCTCCTCTTCCAGTCCAGCTCTCTGCTGTGGCCTGGGAATGCAATGGAGGATGGCCCAAGTGCTTGGGCCCTGCACCCTCATGGGAGACCAGGAGAAGCACTTGGCTCCTGGCTTCAGATCAGCCTAGTGTGCGGGTCGCAGTGCGCCAGCCGCAGTGGCCATTAGGGGGTGAACCAAAAAGGAAAGGAAGACCTTCCTCTCTGTCTCTCTCTCACTGTCCACTCTCCCTATCAAAAAAAAAAAAGTTATATCACTTCAAAACTGTTGGGTTGAGCAAATCATAAACTCTGTATATGACATTGGTAATTGACAGTGCCATTATAGCTGGTAAAGAGAAATAGCCCTTATTCTTGGTAAGAAAAGATCTGTTAAGCCATTCCCTTGTTCCACATGTTGAAATGTGGTATTTTAACTTTATTTTGCTATAATGAAGCAATCTAAAGAGCCAATAGAAACATCATTCAGACTTTTACCATGCACTGTTGTGAGCAGTAGGGCTGTAGGGCAGTAACCTTGCAACATAATTTAAGTGCAGTAAAATATCATTTTTACTATGTAATTATTTGTAAGAAAGAACTGTGAAATATTAGAGGAAATTCTGAGTAAATAAAGGAGGAACTATAGAACAGGCCTCCTTTCAAATTCTGTGAAGTCATCAAATATTCAAAGATAATGGGAAAGAATTGATTAGATGGTAGGGGCGCAATTGCATGGTAGACTTCTAATACAGAACCCCAAGACTATGATTGTACAGTATCATTCTCCTTGAGAAAGAATCACTGTTTACATTTATTGTTGTGAGGAAACAATCTTGGATTTCACAAATTTTGAAAAAGTTCCTTGGGAAAATCTCCCTTGCATAAAAAAATACAATCTGTGCAGCAAGAATACGGTCTCTATTTAAGATTAACAACTGGGCAGTGGGATTCTGTATAGGTAAGACTGTGACTTTTAAATTATTTCTGTCTTTTTATCAATGTTTTGAAAGCAAGGGGGCCATTTTATTTTCTTTTGGCTTTCCTCAATTTCTAGTAAAGTCAGGTACACAACAGAAAACTTGGAATAATCGATTCAAAATACACACCTGAGTTGTTCACAGATTCTGTTCAGACTCTAATAAGAATTTCACCCCATGAATGATTTTAAAAGATTATTTCAATAAGTAAGGTGTTTTGTTCACAATAAGTCCATTGATTTGTACCTGAGCTTAGAGCTAAGGGAGCCTGCTGATTACAAAATGATTGTTTAAATCTTTGCTTGTTGTCAGAAGCCCTTAACTATATACTACAGCATGCTAAATAGGAGATCTCCAGTCCAAACAAGAAGATAAGACAATCTTAACATTACATAAGAATCTACAGACTTCATGAAAACCTTCAAAGGGAAGATATAAAATAAGAAATATTTACATGCACCATTTAATTCAACAGAAGAGAGAGCTATTGTCCTGTAACCCACACTCCCTGCCCCGACGGCCCTCCATGATATCTGAATTGGGACCAGTACACACACATTTCATTAATTCAAGGTGAGAGTAAACTTCTAACAATATTAAGGAATCAAAACCTACAGAACTAATTAAGATGTTATGCATCTTTTCTTCATGAATATGAAGTCCAAAATGTTGTGAATGTGAACAGAAAAAAATACCTTTAATTTCATTAGTCTGTAGCTAAAATTTTACATTTTCATCCATTGTGAATGTGGGTTTAAAAAAAGGAGAAAACTCACCGCAGTAGTGAGTAGAATTTGTGACCTCACACTATATTGATAAGTATGATATTACGATTGATGCTGCTGTCTTGAAATACTGTGTATGTTCATCTCTGCGTTGAAATTATGGTTAATGGGGGCTGCTGCTGTGGCATAGTAGGTTAAGCCTCCAGTCTGTGGTGCTGGCATCCCATATGGGTGCCAGTTCAAGTCCCAGTTGCACCACTTCCAATCTAGCTCCTTGCCAATGGCATGGAAAAGCAGTAGAAGATGGCCCAAGGGCTTGTGCCCCTGCATTCACATGGAAGACTAGGAAGAATCTCCTGGCTCCTGGCTTTGGATTGGCCCAGCTCTGGCTGTTGTGGCCATTTGGGGAGTGAATCAGCAGGTGGAAGAGCTCTCTCTCTTTCTCCCCCATCTCTGTCTGTAACTCTTCCTCTCAAATAAATAACAAATAATATTTAAAGAAAAGAAATTATGGTTAATGGATAAATCTTCTAGGTCTTGTTACTTAATGCATTCATAAAGAAGCACATGGATTATTACAAGTTTAAAAAAACCTTTATGATATGCATGTTTATGATATAAATTATCTCTTTTGTAATGTTATTTATTTTATTTTGTGTGTGTTCTGGAACATTTCTGTGAAGGAACACAGCAGGAGCCTCTGAAGGGCTCCTGGGGATGGGGTGTCAATGGTCCAGAAAAGGTTAAGGAACCTTGATTTCATGGTGATTAAAACCATAGTGAGATTGCCTTTATTTAGGAATTGATGGGTCATAAACTTTGATGACCCAGAATGCAACTCACAGTTGACAAAGAAAGGGTCCTTTTGCTGACCAAGTCTATTGTTGTTATAAATGGAGATGGGAAATGCAACATTTGTTACTACTATGTGCAACAATGTCTGCATGAGAAAAGAGGACATGCTCCTTTGCTCTTTGCAGTTTTCTTCCATATATTGGTTAAAAAGTACTTTGGACTATATCTCTTTGGATCTTCCCAGAAATAGGTAAATGAATTTTTTGAAAAACCACATAAAACCGAGGCATGACCTTAATGCTTTCTGCCTTATGCACAAGCATGAGATTTGCTGTGTAGCAAATATACAGCGAATATGCCCTACAAAAGAGTAATGACAGTGGCAATAATTCCCAAAGCTGCTTTTGTTCACTAAGATGAGTGATATTTGTTGCTTTAAAAAATATTTCCTAATTATATATTGCTATTTCCTTGCCAGCTGCTGACCAGCCGTGGCCTTCCCTTTCCAAGCTGACAGAAGGTTTCAGGTTGAAAGGGATTTGGACTTGAAACTGAATTTCTAATCTGACCAGTTCCCCAAATGGGGCTCCTGTTCTTGGCAAAGTGCTGTCTGCATATTTCCAGAAAGTCATCAATTATTCAGAGAGACCTTTGAAATGCCAACAGTTTAAATAAGAAAATGCACTATGGCAAAAGGAAGCAAGAATGGGGAGGCTCAGGCTGGTGGGTCCTGCTAGCAGTGGTTGTCCCTTATCAGGACTTAGCCCCCAGGAAGGTTTTGATTCAGTGACTCCTTAGGCTAGCTGGGGCAAGAAAGCTTCTGAATGCTGCAGAGATTTTAACTCGTGTATCCTGAGGGGATGGTCTGCAATACTGATTCTTCTTGTGTCTCACATTGTATTCCCTGAAGCACCTTCATGGACACGAGCTGACAATATTGAAATTGCATTCTTCCAATGGCTTCTTCATGCTCTGATCCTGATGTAAGTCTTCCAAACTCAAAGTTTTGGGAAAAACACTGGACATAAAAGGTTGGCCTCCCTCCATTTCATTTCAATGTATATTGAATGCTACTATACACTTGTCATTATGATGGCTACTATAGCTGACACAGTGTTTGCTTTAAGAAAATTCAATATAGAATAATGGATTGGACAAGAACGAAATAATCATTATGTGTTTGAGATAACGGGTTCATGTCTTAAAGAAGTACAATGAGTTTCCCATTTTTTAGAAAGCTTGGGATCCCTACATGACTAAATATCATTACAATGAAAATTTTTTCTGCTTTTCTCATTTGTTAAAGGAGAGAAACCAAACTGCCTATGGTATTTTTTTTATTACATTTGACTTAAATGAGATTATGTGTTACAAGGGGACAATGCCTTATAGATATATGGAGATTGGGCTAATTCACTAATGGGCCAACTCTTTCCTACTCAGTAGTTTTGTTATGTATGTATCTCAAGTAACCACCCACATCAAATCATGGATATTTGTGTTATATCTGATGAGCCTTGAGCGTTAAACCAATGAAATTTAGGAAAAGTTAACACAGGAATATCTTTAAAAAGAAGTAGATTTTTCCATAAATCTTGGCTTCTAAAAGGCGGAGGAGGAGAGATGGTTGGGGATAGTTTCTGGTAGAAGGAGTAGGATAATAAAGAATTGGGTGAGTATGACATATTTGCAGGAAACAGCGAGTATCCCAGTTGATGTGAAGCATGATGATTGCATTACAGGATAGTGAGGAGATGGATCTGAGAGAGTAGCCTGGGCTATGTTGTAAATGTTCTTCATGTAGTTGGCAGTGGGGGGGAATTGGCATATGTTTAAACTGGGTTGGAGATGTGCTTTGGAAAATTAATTTGGTAGCAGCATACAGAGCAAAGCACAAGGTATAAGCATTCAAGGAAAGAGACACTGCAGTAGTCCCACTAGGAATTCAATAGCTGGTTCAGGACTTGACTCTGTACAGCCTATGAAGTTATGATGATAAAAGCTTGAACTGTAGGAGTCGAAGGGAGAGCCATTCAAGAGACTGCAAAAACCCACTTTTCACAGCTTAACATCAGCTTTATAGGAAACAGGGGAGAAGATGCAAAGATGACTTGGAGGTTTAAGGCCTAGGTAACAAACGAAAATAGAAAGAAGCTAGTCTGTGGGTTGAATCCGATGGAAGAGTTCATGACATCGATTTGAGGTTTGTTAAATTTCTCAGCAAGGCTGCTGAGTAGAGATAACCAACAGGCTGTTAGGAATTTGGGTGTGGAATATGAAGAGAGATAGGTATTCAAGTTCACTTGGGCATTATCACAAAGGAGGTAATATTTGAAACTATGGAAATTAATAGGGTTCCTGAGAAGACAAAGGACATAGCAAAGCTGAGGCCCCAAAACTAGCAAATATCAACTGTTCCTTTGGGTAGGGGTGTGGTTAAAGGTAGTTTCAAGGGGAAGGAGAGTCTGGGGTTAGCATACTCACTGAGTGTGAAGTGGGGGCTGTGGAGCAGCAGGGAGGATGGGCTTATTTCAAGTGGCCCATTGGGACCACTATTAAAGAGAGGGCCCAGTGTTGCCAGATCTTTTGAATTTTCAAGAGAAGTAATAAATTTAGATCATAGTAGAAATCAAAGGATTATTTTACATGAAGTCTCACTTTTAGAAACATATTTATGATCTTAATCTAGACTAAAGGCATGTATCTCTCATTCTGAGACACATAGAAATAAAATGGCCTGAGAAGTAGAAGTGGAGCCTTTTTCCTATAATTCAGTATATCCAATGGGAGGCGAGAATTTCTGAGTGAGTGGGTGCATTCCTCCGGAAGCTAAGGAAGCTAAGAAGTGAGAACACTGCTCTGAGATTGACAGGTAGGAGGTCACTGATGAATTTCCAGAGAGCATTCTCACCAGCAAGGTGAAGTTAGAGGTCAAATGAAGAGAGAGAAACACCTAAGGGGGATGACATTTGACTGGGGTACTGATCTTCCATCACTATCACTATTGTGGCAGGTGGCAAGTCTTTAGCAGTGAGGACCACTGATTAAGGACATTTCATGAGGAAAATAAAAAAGACTTTCTAAATTACTGCATTATTATGAGTGAATTAGGAGAGCAATTTGATCACTTGGAAAGTGCTCCTCTTTCAATAAATGTAAAATATGGATTCTTGCTGAGATTTCTAAGCTGCTTCATCTAAATTATATGCTAAAGTAGAGAAACAGATGTTAAATATGATTAAAACCAATTACAAGTTACACAGTACAACCCTGTGTTTTACTTACATTAGTCTCCCTGCTAGCTTAGGTGCCATCCGTTTTGCCTTTATTTCCTGTTCGTAACTCCAGGGTAAGCAACATGGGGGATTTAAGCCGTTCATACTGGAACCTGATAGAGATGTACAGATTCAAATAGAATTGCCTCAGCAAATCCGAACAACTAATACAAGACTTGCAGGGGAGAGGGGCAGGGGGTGTCTTCGTTTTGCATATAAAGCAGATTATGAAAGTTACTGGCCTTACATATCACTGCTTGTATCAAGCCTGTATTTTGACTCAATACTGGGGTGAGATTTTCTGGATTATTTTTGTTTTTCATCTTTTCAATATGTTTTTGCTATCTTGAGCAGCCTACATTTTGTTATCTGAGGACTGGAAACTGAAACTGACTCCATACCTCAGGAAAAAGAGAATTGGTTCAGTATTAGATCCTTTGTGGCCGGGATGGGAAATGAGCAGAAATGAGGCAGCCCAGAGACTTGCCACTCTTGTGCCTCCTGGCATCATTTGTGTCCCTACCAGGGCAGCAAGCATCTGCCTGTTTTCTCTCTCTTCAGATGGAGTCCTCTGTTGACTCACAGAATGGTCTCCCTCAGAACTTCAGCTCAGAGAGACCCTGGTGACTGTTCTCCTGCTCACTAACTTCAGGTATTTCAGTCCTCATTGTCAACTACCTCAGCCGCCCAAGATTCTCTTGTTAAATTTACTTATTTGAAATATTATAGTTTCTGCTTATCTTTTAGGTCCAGATTGCTGGTCAACCTCTGACTTGGCTGGCCCTATGTCAGATAGCCATCCATAGCCAACCAAATTGGGTGGGTTTTTGAAACCATCTGACAACAAACTGTGTTTGTCCCTTAAGCAAGAACCGTAGACCTAGGAGATTTACTTGGATAGGATTTTAAGTAGAATACTTCCACTACAATTTGTCTTGCTATGTTCCATGTCTAACACATAGAAAGCCCTCAATAAATATCTACTGAAAAATTAACTGACTGAATGAATGAATAAAGTAAATTCTTTAAAAATTATTTATTTGAAAGTGTTTCAGAGCAAGGAGGGCAAGGAGAGAGAGAGAGAATCAGAGAGAGACACAGAGAGAGAGAGTCAGAGAGGGAGAGAGAGAGAGAAAAGGAAGAGATATATTGTATCTTTTGATTCATTCCCCAAATGTCTGCAAGAGTCAGGCTGAAGCCAGGACCCAAAAATTTCATCCAAGTCTTTCATATGGGACCAAGTACTTGGGCCATCATGAGTTGCCTTCCCGGAATCATTAACAAGAAGCTGTATCAGAATGCAAAAATGCTGGGACTGGAACTGGCACTTTGATATAGGATGCTAGTATCCCAAGTGACAAATTAAACTACTGTACCACAATGCCTGCCCCATGAATTAACTTTTTCTGATTAGATGTGTGTGTTTATTTAAGAAAAACACTCTCACTCCATATATATGTTTTAAATCATCACAATTGGGAAACTAAATGAGAAAGAATGGTTGAGCTGAGGCAGCATCTGATAGAGAAAAATACTCTTTATTTCTTTTTAGGATTTGAATAGTAAAATATTCTTAGTCTCCAATCAGTCATGGACTGTATGCTTCAATATTCCCCCACCCATTCTTTCTTTTCCTTGTGTAAAATAGGGCCAATGGAGAAATCCAAGTTGATTTAAATATATATCTTTTTTACAAAATGAGTCAATTAATAGTTTAAAACTCTTGATTTCCTGGGACTCAAGTCTCATAAGAAACTGATTACCATAACTCATTTTCAGAGTCAACTGTCTCAATTCTAATTAGAATTAGAAGTTTCTGAGGAATCCTGAGTACTTGTAATTCATACATTACATGAGCTATTCCTGAGTTAGTCATTGATTTGTATCTGGATTTTTTTTTAAATTTTAATGACTTATTCTACATTTCTGAATGGATGGAGACCTCACCTTCCTATCTTCTTATCCTCCTCCATCTTCTTTCCATTCCACATTATCATCTATTCTAAAGTGATCAATATGGTCACAGTGATACTGCCCTGATTTATTTTAATCTTCTGTGGCCTTAAAGATCTAGCACATTGCACTATACAAAGCTCTTGTTGTTCACATTCATTTGGAATATGATGTATTACGGAATAGCTCAATAGTAGGCATCAGTTTCCTTGACTTTATCAGTCTCCTTTCCTTTCAGTGGCAGTTTATGGATATTGAGAACACACAATTCAAAAAAGGAAATGCTGCCCTACATCCTGCAGCTATACTTGGTGGGATTCAGTTATTCCTATTTATAGAATGAGTCCCTAGTGATGATACACATACTGCAAATTGCATGCTGATCCTTTAATGTCAGAGCAGATATTACAATATGAAACACTGTAATATTCGGGATAAGAACACAGTTAGGAGAGAAGGTATAGGAAGCCAGAAGAGGGCAACCGAATTGGCAAAGTAGATTTTAGGGGCAGACTAATAATTTCCGGAGTTTTCTTTGGTTTTGATGGAGTGTTTAGTAAATTAGTGACACATGGAAAAAGTCGTGGGTCAAAACAGACAGGAACCTGAGATCATGTTCACTCCAACAGGATTTGAATGTATTCGAGTAGTGAGGTGCTGATGGACATTGAAGACCAGGTGGTGAAATCAAGAGTGAGGCTGACCATTCAGAAGAGAGGGTATGAATGAATTAGCTGAATGTCCCATGGAAAATTTTTGGTCATGCTATCCTTTTTAGAAGCTGGGACCCAGTTCAACCTTGGGAGGTGCTATAAAACTGCCACAGTTCAGCCTAGCAGTTTTCAATTGGGAGAGATATTTACTTTTCAGGGGACTTTTGGTAATGTTTGAAGGCATATTTGTGTGTCACAATTGGTGGGTTTTATTGGCATCTGGAGGGCAGAAACCAGGAATACTGTTACATACTATACCACGCATGGGGCAATCATAAGTTGTTATTGAAGTTAAAATTGCTTGCTAAGTTTTCGTTTGATATTAAGTTATTGGCAGTAAGGGATCGGGGAAGGCTGACTTACTCCCTCATTTCTCTATTCTTTTTAAGGTGGGAAACTGACTCTATACTAGAGGACTCTCCAAGATAAAGTTTGATCTTTTAGACCTTATAAAAGGTATGGCTAACATTTTCTGCAATAATAGCATAGCTAAAATGAGAGCTTAAATTATGATTACATAGCTAGATTAACTTTGCCATGGGCACAGTAAGCAGACAAAACCTTCTTTTTCAAACCAAACAAAAGTTTTAAAGTAAGGGCATTGTCTACCTCACAGAAAAACCACTATCAGAACATGCTTGTGACTATAGATTCTAGCTTAGGCCACCAAAGATTAGAATGGCACTGAGCATCCCCTTGACTTGCATCCTCTTAAAGGTTGCCTTTGTGGTCTCCTTTACCAAAAACCAGGAGGTAGGGGAAGCTAGGCAGCAGTAGCAATGTAAAGATAGGTGGTAGGCCAGTTAATGGCTGTTTTACACAGTGATCTGACATCAAGGAAATCCAACAGGCCAGTCTACCACAAATGGCTTTGGTTTTTGATGTGGAAACCAGGCCTTCAGATGGACACAGAAGTCAGCTTTTGGAGATCTCTGGCAGCTCTGCCATCCAAGAGCTGGGTCACTGGAAACAGAATTGTCCTACAGGTTGAAGGATTCCTGGCTCAGAGCCAAAGACCCTGTTGGCTCTAAGCTAAATAAACGCCCTTCTCTCAGCCCAGCTTCCAAAGTAACCACCACTGTTGAGGGGACAGCCAAGTTGGGTCAGTAACATTTCAGGCAGAAATGTAAATTTCCTTTAAAAGATGCCACCTGCCTTCTATTCAGGCCAGTTCTCCTCCCAGGCCTGCTAGGTAATGGAAGTCAACAGGGTGCCTTCCCTGTGGAGATCCACACCACCCTTATGATGACTCTTCCAGTACCCCATGTGAAGAGATAGGTCTGGACCTCATATATACCTGGCCAGGCCTTCACCCAGCTAATTGTTGCCAGGTCCCTCCTGTCAGTTTCTATTTGCCTCTCAATGGGAAAATCCCTCATGGTTAGACAGCTCCTTTCTTAGGTCCTCTAATAATAACTCTGTCCTTTGTTTTAGACCCTGGGAGTTTAATCTGCTTGTTAGATTCATTTTCTTCAGACTTGAAACTTGAAGTTCTAGATGGTATGCACATGAAACTTTGGATGGAAACAGTTTCTGTAAATTAGCACTGCATCCCCTCATCTGCTGCTAGAACCCAGTCTTGAGTGCTACTCCGCCCCTACCAAGCTTGAAGGCGCCAGAGCGGTCATCATCCCATAACCCCTAACAGAATTTAGGGTCCATTCTTTTGGGGGAGGGAATGTGGGGAGTCAGATGGTTAGTGGGAAGTCAGCTTGGTCAGGAGGTTTAAGGTGCAAAATGCTTACTTTAGCAAGGTCAAAAGTGTTTGCCTGCCCACTCGTAGGAAGCTTCCAATCTTATCAGAAGCAAGGGAGTGGCAATTCCTTCTGAGCTCCCAGTTTACTGTAAAGCAAATTAGGTATCCTGCCCTTCTAATGGCTCTTTTTGTTTCATCATGAGCAAGCCTGACAAGATAAAAAAATTGCAATTCAGGTCTTTTGATGGATTTTTTCCCTGCCTTGTAATTGAATATCAAGATAGTAAGTTTTTTTTTCTTCCACAAAATTGTGCTTAAAAATCCCACTACCACCGCCCCTTTTGGGTTTTGCCTCTTTTGGAGCCCCCATCCATGCCACTCTGGCTGGAGGTCTTTGACTCTAATAAATCTCAAACACACACAGAAAGAATTGTCTGATCCTACATGTCAATGTAGTCATGAGGTTGAGAAGGCTAATGGGAGAAGTCATTCTTACAGATGTATCTCCTGCATGTTGGCCTCACAATTACATGTTGACCCAGGCTTGGTTTCCTTTTCCCAACCTTCCCTACACTGCATTCACATCATCTTAAATCCCTCCACACACTGCCATCCCTACTTTGGCTGACTTTTAAAAGGAATCATTTTGGAGTTTCTAAATGTTTTGAGAATGTTCTTATCAATAATTCAAACCAATTCAGTTCAGCAAACATTTGTTGAATTTTTGCTCATAAGTACTGTGCTGTATTCCCTGCCTACAGCAACACAGAGGTGAACAAGTCTGGGTCCCTGTCCCACAACAGATCATAATTTTTTGAGAGCCACATATACATAATTAATTATGATAAAGATTTACTGAAGTGGAACCCATAATTGAAGGGTAACCTGACTGTTAGCTTGGTTTCTCCTGACTATAGAGATATAGGTAGCTGATGTGAGCCTTCTACAGTTTTGGCAAATTACAGGGCTTATAATTTCTACACTTGGGCTCCTACATTACTGTCTCCTTTACTCATCCACTGCCCGCAGGACCCAAAAATTCACTCTATATTGGCTTCTGAGTGTAAATCCTTTCGCTACAAGATTTGTGTTTTGAAAATGCACCAATAATCTCCAATTATTTATGGAGGAATTTGAGTATTACTCAATCTTCCCTTTCAGAGTTGTTAGTAAAAGGGCTCAGTCTTATCTACAGCATGATCGACACCCTGACACCATCCTAGGCTCTATCCCCCGCTGCCATTGCTGGAAGCCAGGTGGCCACATAGCCCAACTACCGGTATCAAGCTCCACCCCCATCCTGATGTGATTCACTGCTCCTACTTCCTTGCCTGCCCCCTGGCGAAGTTTTAAAAAGAACTGTTCCTGAACATGTATCTCTATTTCTCTCCATCTCCTGACCTCTCTCTCTATCTCTCTCTCTCTCTTATGCTCTCCTTCTCCCTCTTTTTCCTTCTTCATCCCTTCCCTCTGGTCTGTCCGGTTTCCTCCAATAAACCCTTTCCCTTACTCTGGTGTTTGGTGTGTTTTGTGGCAGCCTTACAAAAGTCCTCTGCCCAACACATCCTTTTCTCTCTGACTCTCTACTGCATAACTTCTGTTTATGCAACACATTTTCTTTCATTGTCTCATACCGAGCAGTTCTCCCATACAATGCTGTTTGTGATCTTTACCTTTGTGAGTCTTAGGGTATATTGTTTTTTCTCCAAAGAAATATACTACCTTTCCTAAGAGAATTTCTGGTTCCAGAAATAACATTTTCTCCATATCTTTACAAAAACATAATCCTATGACTTAGGCAGAAGAAAATAAACTGGAGGATGAGGTCATGAACAGCTATCTAGGAAATGTGAGCTTGGAGACATCAGCAGGAATTCATGGAAGCAGTGTGTAAATATTCTAGACAAAGCCAATAGCACCAGCAGAAGCACAGAGAGCACACTGGTAAGCCAGTGTGGCAAAGGAATAATTCATGTTGAAAAATTTGGAATTGGACTTGTATTCAGTAGGACATCATTAAAGCATTCTAAGTGTGTTCATGGGTATAATGGTTTGTTTGCCCTCCCCTCCAAGTTCATTTACTGGAGTCTTGGACCTGAGTGGCAGTACTGGCTGATGGTGTGGACCTGGAAAAGGTGGGACCTAGTGGGAGGTCCTTGGGTCTTTGGAGTGCTACCTTCAGAAGGTATTCAGGTATTTCTGGTGGTACCTTGGTTATCTCAAGAAGTCATTTTATTTTATTTTAATTTTTGTTAATATAAAGATAACAGACTTTATGCATTCCATATGTACATTTCCAAGAAGACAATCACCTTTCCCTCACTCCCCTGCTCCCTCCCACAATCTCCTCTATCCTTCCCTCTCCTCTCTTCATCAGTTTTTGCAAAGCTATAGGTTAAAACCCTGAGCCTGGCCACCCCAATATCTCTTCAGCTTTCTTCTGTGTGGTGGGATTTTCCCTCGCACATGTTCCTAATATCAACCATGGGGCCCTTTTCAGAGCCAATGCTATGCTATTGGGACTTTCAGCTTCTGAAACTGTGGGCTAAACAAATGTCTTTTAAAAAATATAATTATCCTACCTAAAATATTTTGCTCTATTAATGAAAAATGGACTAATACGGGTGTTGGAGAGTAGAAGGGATTGGGGTGACACATCAGATCTATACTTCGATAGATCATTGTGGATGCAGCATGGAAGATGGCCCAGATCCAGGACTGTGGTGCTCTATCAGGGGACAGTCACAGCTGTCCAAGCAAGAAGTTGCAGGAGGCTTGGAAAACACAATAGCAAATATATCATTTAATTTTCCTTTGTAATTTTTATCATGTCATTGGCACACCTGTACTATCATATAGAAGGGAAGAGAAGATAATACAATTTAGTTTCATAAGATCTAACTTGGAGACCCAGTTGTATGATTCTTCAGTCACTATAAACATAGAGCTGCTGTTTTGAGCTGTCCCAAGTGGCCGGTTGGGTGAATCACTTTTAACTAGATGATCATTATCAGATCATTAACATCATTAATAATAGGTCAGGCAAACAGCGTGGAGGTTTTCTGAATTAGTTCTTTTGATTGGGTTCATCTTTGTGACTCTTCTTTCCTTCTGGTCAACAAGAGCATCTTTGCTTTCCTAAGATATATGGGGTTAACCTCACATGGTTTCCCTTTCGAAGACTGCAATTTGCCAAAAACCCTAGGTATTCTGACCTCTAACCACCTCCTTCAAATTCCCCACAGAAAATCATTGCAATTTTTCACTTCAGAAAGTACTGACTTTGGAAGGAGAGGATGGGTGCTTGTCCTACGGATTAAGATGCCTGTTAGGGGCCGGCGCCGTGGCTCAATAGGCTAATCCTCAACCTAGCGGCGCCAGCACACCGGGTTCTAGTCCCGGTTGGGGCGCCGGATTCTGTACCGGATGCCCCTCTTCCAGGCCAGCTCTCTGCTGTGGCCCGGGAAGGCAGTGGAGGATGGCTCAAGTGCTTGGGCCCTGCACCCCATGGGAGACCAGGAGAAGCACCTGGCTCCTGGCTTTGGATCAGCGTGGTGCACCAGCCGCGGCGGCCATTGGAGGGTGAACCAATGGCAAAAGGAAGACCTTTCTCTCTGTCTCTCTCTCACTATTCACTCTGCCTGTCAAAAAAAAAAAAAAAAAAAAAAAAAAAAAAGCCTGTTAGGATGGCCACACCCTGTATCAGAGTACTTGGGTTCAAAACCCAACTTGGGCTTCTGATTCCAGTTTCCTCCCAGTGCAGACTCTGGGATGCAGCAGGTGATGCTTCAAGTAGCTGGCTCCCTGCCACTCACGTGGGAAACCAGACTAAGTTCCCAACTCTGACTCTGCCCTGGCTCAGCTCAGTCCTAGCCATTTTTGACAACTGGGAAGTGAGTCAGTGGATGACCGACCACCTGTCTAATCATCTTTATCTCTGTCTCCTGCCACATGAATAAAAAGAGTACTAACTTTGGAAGACCTAAATATGTAATATAGACTCATATTCACTTGACGTCCAAGAGGTGACGTCCAAGAGGAGTTTTTGACAGTATTTGTTATCTTCCCCTTGAAGATTTTCCTGATAGCTTTAACCTCTAAACATCTACACTTCTCCCTCCCTCTTCCACACAGTCACTACATAAACTTTGCTCCTGCATTCTTCTTCCAGTGTTTGCCAATCTAGGATCATGGTGATTTTGTGATTCTTTATTTCCTTAAGGCTCTTTTAGAACATTTCTTGGATGGACATAGACACTCTCGCTTCGCCCAGGGACACCATCTCTATCGTTCTGGTTTGGAGTTTTTATTTACCTGGAACAGAAAATCCAGTGGATGCATAATTTGTCAGTTCAAATATCAGTTGGTTCAGAACAACAACAACAAAAACATGGAAAATAAAACATTGATTTGAATGCAAATTGTTTGTTGTCTACTTGCTGTGAAAACTTTGGAAAGCTACAATGTTTCTCAAAACATTCAAGTCCCTCTCTTTGAAGCTAGTATAACACATTGTAGGGTTCTTGGGAGAGGTGTGTGAGATGACACAGGCACTTTATGAACTTTAAACAGTCTGAACATTTTGACATCAAAATTCCTCATCATCACTTGTATATGTTGTATGGATGTCATTAAAAGTGGGCAAATAAAAAAATCCCAGTAAACAATATAATCATAATTAACAATCTACCATTCCATGTTTATGAGATGAATGGGAGTACGAAGGGATTGCAAGATATAAGGTAGCACCAGCTTTCTGGGGATGTAATTATTTTTGCATTTACTAGCAGGTAGGTATGGCCTTCTTACGTTTTGGTTCTGAGCCTAAAACAGATCTAGGCCACTAATTTGAGCCTCTATTTCAGTTCAGTATGGAATAAAAGTACTGCAAAACTGTAACTCAGGCCACCCTTTCTAGCCCTATAAGATGAAGTGTTGAAAATTGTGACCAGGGGCCAGCACTATGGTGCAGCAATTAAGCCACTGACTGTGATGCTAGCATCCCATGTAAGTACCTGTTGGAGTTCCAGCTGCTCCACTTCTGATCCAGCTTTCTGCTTTGGCCTGGGAAAGCAGCAGAAAATGGCTCAAGTGCTTGGGCCCCTGCCACCCATGTGGGAGACCTGGATGGAGTTACAGGCTTCTGGCTTTGGTCTGGTCCAGCCCTGGCCATTGTGACCATTTGGGGCGGGAACCAGTAAATGAATCTCTCTCTCTCTCTCTCTCTCTCTCTCTCTCTCTCTCGGTAACTCTTTTGTAAATAACTTTAAAAAGAAAAACTGTGACCAAACATTGCAAGAAACTATTCCTTAAAGTTTTTAATTATATTTACTCAAGAGATAAGCATCTCAGCTTTCAGAAGATGTACCCTGGAATTTTCATATTCTGAGTTGCCTGCTTCTACTAACCCTGGTCTCTAGGCATTCATTTGGAACAGTTAACCCAGAGACAATGACACCTCATTTTCAATGATTTGCTAGATAATTAGGAAAGAGAAAACACTAACATTTGGAAACAGAGAAACTATTCTGTATATATTGGATGATTCACAATCATTTGGACCACTAGCCTCCTTCACAGTCCAAACCTTTCTCCAAAAATGTTCTAATGGTTGTGGCAGCATTTCATGCTGTTACGTTGATTTCACTTTGTTTCCCTCTGGCAATCTTTCATCTTTGTTTCAGCTACTTCTAGACTGTATGCTTTGAGAGCAGGCTGGAAGATAACTCCATCTTTGAGTAATCAGCCTAACACCAACTGAAATCCATTGCATGGCTGGTGTCTTACTATTTGTAAATGGGGAAGTTTGCTGAAATCAGGTAACAAGTAATCACAAGAAAGGAAGAAAAAGATGGGAGTGTTAGAAATTGGGAATGAAGTGTGCAGTGGCCTTGTGGTATAGTGGACAAAGTTGCTGCCTGCAGCTCCAGCATCCCATATGGGTTCCAGTTCATGTCCCAGCTGCACGGCTTCTAATCCAGCTCTCTGCTAATGTCCTGGGAAAGCAGTGGAAGACAGCCCAAATACTTGGACTCCTGCCACACACATGGGAGACCCTAAAGAAGCTCCTCACTCCTGGCTTTGTCCTGCCCTAGCCCCAGCCATTGGGGCTATCTGGAGAGTGAATCAGCAGATGGAAGATCTCTTCTCTCTGTCTCTCCCTCTCTCTCTCTCTTTAACCAACTTTCAAATAAATAAACAAATCTTTAAAACAATGAAGAAGAATTGGAGATATGTAGGTACAGGCTTGCGTTGGTCTTTCAGTCAACTGGGTTTCTAATTTGGAAGGAATTAGGAAAGAGGTGAACAGAGAGAAAGAATTATTAGTTGACATAAGCTAATTTAAGAGCTTTAAAATCTTTGGTAGACAAATATTAAACTTATGAAATGAGCCCGTGAACTTTCATTGAAATATTCGGTCTTTGGATGGTTTTTCCAAATGTTTGGGGGCTTCCCTGTATAAGGGCTTAGGGAAAGCACATCCTCAGCTGTTTTATTGGTGGTGAAGAACTCACTTCTACCAAGGTGACTTATAAAAGCACCTTAATGCCTTTGGCTTCCACTCCTGCCTTTTGAGAAACCGTTCTAATTTTGCCAAATGAGTTGGGGAGATGAGTCTGTATGAAACTTATTCCAGGTTTGCCTTGCTGCGAATTATGTTCCTTCTTGTTATGAACGTCTGAAGATAAAAATACGAATCCATTGCCATCTGTTAAGTATATTCTGTACGTTTTGAGAATATATTAGAACAATACCTTGTGTATTGAATTTATCTTCCAGAGATGGGGTGGCCTCATCAGTCTCGGGTGTCATGGCACAGCCAGGATGCCCCTGAGTAATGAAGCCACCCTTATCTTGTACAGATGAATTCAATTTCTTCTCTATTGTAATGTCATATTTGATTCACTTACTTCTTATTTTTATTTTTAAAGGTTGCTTACTGCTCCAAGCCTTTTTCTCTGTCACCACTAATATGAAACATTTTTCAGAATTACCAGTTCTGGGTTTATTTGCCTTACTAAGCTTCATGAATGCCTCAAACAGCTAAATGGAGTCCACAGATTAAAAAATATTTTCAGTATATGAATATCAAGCCATTGTAGGATAACATCTGAAGTTTGACTGGTGAATTTATCACAGAAATTGCCTATTTGATCCGAGTTTTGTTTTTGTTTATCTTACATATATTCAAGCAGCGCATGTGATTCTACAATAATGTGAAGCAACCTGTAAACTGAACATTAATGAGGCACAGGTCACAACACAACCCAAATTTGAACCCAATTGGAGTAGCAAAAGATTCTGTGAGAATAAATCCCCTGTTTCTGCTCGTTTCCTCTTTAGAGAAACAAGACCATGTTTCCACATTATATTTACCTAATGGATGGGCCTCAGTCTATTAGATGAGATATAAAATAAATTAAATTCTGTGGCAGGTGAACACCTCGGGGGCACTGTGGTATGTAACACTATGTTAATATTCTCCAAGACCACTACATGAGCTTTGCAGAGCTATCTTCAAAATTAGCTTTATAGGCCACCTGCAGACTTCTCTTTTGCTTTCCTAATCAAAACTGCAATCCATGGTAATTTAGCAAAATATTAAGTAAATAATTGCTTCGGAATATTTTAGGTTTAGGGACATAAATCTTATTCTTTTTACATGCCTGCTGATACTAGGAAGCAGGGAGGTTCCAACCTTGCAATTTCAGTTTAGGGTGAGCTCTATTACTTTCCATTCTTAAAAATTAAATTCCTTCTGCAGACGGATGTAACAGAATCCTTAGCTAAATTATAGTGGGAAGAGGATCTGACTTCAGGGGTCTGTACCGTACATATTCAGGATCAAGATGAAGACAGTGTAACGAGCTCTAGGGTTTTGGAGTGCATCCATGTGTACTTATGAATGTGAGCTCCTTCTCTGGTGGATGGTTTTTGTTATGCTCTTCCAAATCGATGCCTTCTGACACTGAGCACCAACTGCGATAATAAGGACCTTGTGATGGGTGAGCCTTGGAACTGCAGGCAGGATGGAGGGGGCTTCCTAATCAGACACTGCCAGCTTAAATCTGGCAGTCTCTGCAACAAGAAGTGGTTGGGATAATAATGACAAGCAACAGGGTGTGCTGTGTGTGAACAGAGAAGCATTTGCATTTTGAAATAGGCAATCTGCTTTTGCATGTAGCCGCTCCACGATGTCAAGGTTTGGTTTAGCTTCTGCTTTGGTTCTCTTGGCAGCTTCCTTTATCCTGCCTTATCTCCTCCCCTGTTTCCTATACAATCAGGGGTTTTCTTTATTCCCTTCCAGGGGCACTCATTGTCCCTCCTTGGATGGAAAGTTATTTATTTTCTTTTAAATTCCTTAGTGGTTGCTCTTACTTTTAACATGTCTTTGAATTAGCCATGTCAAATTATCAGTCCCTGTTCTGTTCCTCCCAAACGATACAAAGACTTTCAAACATAGTAGCTCTTACGACCTCTACAATAGCATGCATATGTCTGTTGTCCCATATTTTAGTCTCATGTGGTTATTAAAAACCCCAGATGAGTCACTATTGTTATCTTACACAGCCAATGCTTAATTAAATTCCCCAGTAGGCTGCTCTTGCTTTGCTCACCGTTCTTCCTTCCATATTCCTTCTTCACAGTCACCCTTCCATACTCACTTCACTCTTCTGAAGTGTAATCATTCTGCACCCATCTCTTAATGGTAATTATGCTGCGTTGTGTAGTCTGAAAATGCCCATTTTATCTTTACTCCCCAACGATGGTGTGGCTGGCTGTATGATGCTGAGTTGTTCATTATTGTCTTTCAGCACTTTAGATTACTTTTTTTTCTTCCTGCCTTCTATTACTGGTTTTAGGAAGTTGTCCATGGTATATTATTGCTTTCTGTGTTTTCAACCTATTAATTATTTATTTAAAATTTTTATTTGTTTATTTATTCAAGAAGCGGAGAGAGAAAGAAAGAAAAAGACAGAGAACTCCCACCTGCTGGTTTCCTTCCAAAATGCCTGCAACAGCTGTGATTGGGGTGAATCAAAGCCAGGGGCCAGGAACACAATGCAAATCTTCTACCTAGGTGACAGGAGCCCTACTACTAGAGCTGTCACCACTGTCTCCCTGGATATATGCTAATAAGAAGCTGGAATCAGGAGCTGGAGCCAAGAATTGAATCCACACACTCTGATGTGGGACATGGGTGTCCTAATCAGTGTCTTAACCACAAGGCTGCATGCCCACACTAGTATTTATTGTAGATATACTATGTCTTTATTGTACTTTAGTTTTACTTCTATGTGTCTAGGTAGAATGTGTTTTTTTATCCTGTTTAGGGCTCCTGAAAGTGTAAACCAGGAAAAAGACTTGTATAATATCTTAGAAAGGAATTTTTGTGTTGCCTTTCTGAAATTTCTGCCATCCATTTTTTTAAACTTTTATTTAATGAATATAAATTTCCAAAGTACAGCTTATGGATTACAATGGTTCCCCCCCCCAACCCTCCCTTTTCCCGACCCTCTCCTCTTCCATTCACATCAAGATTCATTTTCAATTCTCTTTATATACAGAAGATCAGTTTAGCATATATTAAGTAAAGATTTCAACAGTTTGCACCCACATAGAAACACAAAGTGGAAAATACTGTTTGAGTACTAGTTATAGCATTAAATCACAATGTACAGCACCTTAAGGACAGAGATCCTACATGAGGAGTAAGTGCACAGTGACTCCTGTTGTTGACTTAACAATTTGAATCTCTTGTTTTTGGCATCAGTAATCACCCTAGGCTCTTGTCATGAGTTGCCAAGGCTATGGAAGCCTTTTGAGTTCACCAACTCTGATCATATTTAGACAAGGTCGTAGTCAGAGTGGAAGTTCTCTCCTCCCTTCAGAGAAAGGTACCTCCTTCTTTGAAGACCTGTTCTTTCCACTGGGATCTCACTCGCGGAGATCTTTCATTTAGGTCATTTTTTTTTTTTTTTTTTTTGCCAGAGTGTCTTGGCTTTCCATGCCTGAAATACTCTCATGGGCTTTTCAGCCAGATCTGCATGCCTTAAGGGCTGATTCTGAGGCCAGAGTGCTGTTTAGGACATCTGCCATTCTATGAGTCTGCTGTGTATCTCGCTTCCCATGTTGGATCGTTCTCTCCCTTTTTTATTCTATCAGTTAGTATTTGTAGACACTAGTCTTTTTTTTTTTTTTTACTTTCTAAATCTTTTTTTAACTTTTATTTAATGAATATAAATTTCCAAAGTACAGCTTATGGATTACAATGGCTTCCCCCCCATACCGTCCCTCCCACCCACAACCCTCCCCTTTCCCATTCCCTCTCCCCTTCCATTCACATGAGGATTCATTTTCAATTCTCTTTATATACAGAAGATCAGTTTAGCATACATTAAGTAAAGAGTTCAACAGTTTGCTCCCACACAAACATAAAGTGAAAAATAATAGATGATTTTTTAAATGATGATGAAATCAGATCAGACCTATTGTCATGTTTAATCCCAGTAAGAGTCAAGTTGGGAATTGCTAATTTCTTCTCTTTTTTTTTTTAACAGAAGATCAGTTTAGTATACATTAAGTAAAGATTTCAACAGTTTGCACCCCCATAGAAACACAAAGTGAAATATACTGTTTGAGTACTCGTTATAGCATTAAGCCTCAGTGTACAGCACATTAAGGACAGAGATCCTACATGAGGAGTAAGTGCACAGTGACTCCTGTTGTTGACTTTACAAATTGACACTCCTGTTTATGGCATCAGTAATCTCCCTATGCACTAGTCATGAGTTTCCAAGGCTATGGAAGCCCCTTGAG
The DNA here is from genome assembly GCF_964237555.1 of Oryctolagus cuniculus. Lineage (NCBI taxonomy): Eukaryota > Metazoa > Chordata > Mammalia > Lagomorpha > Leporidae > Oryctolagus > Oryctolagus cuniculus. The sequence continues at coordinate 81,613,861 of NC_091436.1, read as the reverse complement.
TTCTCCAACTCTTATCTTGTTTAGACAAGGTCATAGTCAAAGTGGAGGTTCTCTCCTCCCTTCAGAGAAAGGTACCTCCTTCTTTGAAGACCTGTTCTTTCCACTGGGATCTCACTCACAGAGATCTTTCATTAAAATCTTCCATGCTCATGGATTGGAAGAATCAATATCATCAAAATGTCCATTCTCCCAAAAGCAATTTATACATTCAATGCAATACCAATCAAGATACTGAAGACCTTCTTCTCCGATCTGGAAAAAATGGTGCTGAAATTTATGTGGAGGCACAAGAGACCTCGAATAGCTAAAGCAATCTTGTACAACAAAAACAAAGCCAGAGGCATCACACTACCAGATTTCAGGACATACTACAGGGCAGTTGTTATCAAAACAGCATGGTACTGGTACAGAAACAGATGGATAGACCAATGGAACAGAATTGAAACACCAGAAATCAACCCAAACATCTACAGCCAACTTATATTTGATCAAGGATCTAAAACCAATTCCTGGAGCAAGGACAGTTTATTCAATAAATGGTGCTGGGAAAACTGGATTTCCACGTGCAGAATCATGAAGCAAGACCTCTACCTTACACCTTACACAAAAATCCACTCAACATGGATTAAAGACCTAAATCTACGACCTGACACCATCAAGTTATTAGAGAACATTGGAGAAACCCTTCAAGATATTGGCACAGGCAAAGAATTTCTGGAAAAGACCCGGGAGGCACAGGCAGTCAAAGCCAAAATCAACTATTGGGATTGCCTCAAATTGAGAAGTTTCTGTACTGCAAAAGAAACAGTCAGGAGAGTGAAGAGACAACCGACAGAATGGGAAAAAATATTTGCAAACTATGCAACAGATCAAGGGTTAATAACCAGAATCTACAAAGAGATCAAGAAACTCCACAAAAACAAAACCAACAACCCACTTAAGAGATGGGCCAAGGACCTCAATAGACATTTTTCAAAAGAGGAAATCCAAATGGCCAACAGGCACATGAAAAAATGTTCAAGGTCACTAGCAATCAGGGAAATGCAAATCAGAACCACAATGAGGCTTCACCTCACCCTGGTTAGAATGGCTCACATTCAGAAATCTACCAACAACAGATGCTGGCGAGGATGTGGGGAAAAAGGGACACTAACCCACTGTTGGTGGGAATGCAAACTGGTCAAGCCACTATGGAAGTCAGTCTGGAGATTCCCCAGAAACCTGAAGATAACCCTACCGTTCGACCCCCCCATCCCACTCCTTGGAATTTACCTAAAGGAATTTAAATTGGCAAACAGAAAAGCGGTCTGCACCCTAATGTTCATTGCAGCACAATTCACAATAGCCAAGACCTGGAACCAACCTAAATGCCCCTCAACGGTAGACTTGATAAAGAAATTATGGGATATGTACTCTTTAGAATACTATACCGCAGTAAGAAACAACGAAATCCAGTCATTTGCAACAAAATGGAGGAATCTGGAACACATCATGCTGAATGAAATAAGCCAGTCCCCAAGGGACAAATATCATATGCTCTCCCTGATCGGTGACACTAGTCTTTTTTATGTGATCCCTTTGGCTCTTAGTCCTATCATTATTTTCAATTGTGAACAGAAATTGATCACTTGGACTAGTGAGATGGCATTGGTACATGCCACCTTGATGGGATTAAGTGTTGAAACTTAACTGAAAAGTGATCACTGTTAAATATAAGAGTGGGAATAAGAGAGGGAAGAGATGCGCAATTTGGGACACCCTCAAGCTGACTTGCCCCAAACGGTAGAGTTAGAAACATGCCATCCATTTTTTTCCACAATGTTTACCCTATCTGCTTACTCCTTATACCACCTGTATTTAATGCCTTTCTCTAAACTAGTTTTACACACATAAATAAGTGTAGTATAAATAAATATAGAGGAAATAATGTGAAATCATGAGTTTAATATGTCAAGTATAGTTTTTCTAATGAAAATATATCTGTCTGGTATTTTTTTTTAAACAAATGTATGTCAGTCACTGCAGAAAAGTTCACCTGTGTAAGCTATTCTGTACACTGACAGTGCTGCACAACCTATGGAATGAGAAATGCTACTGTACTGTAGTGTAGCACTGTTTGAATTCTCCCTCAGAATTATGAGGAGAATTTTGTTTATTGGTTGCCTGAAATGGTTTCTGGAAGGTTCTTCATTTGGTTGGGAAATTATCTGATTCTGGGCGTCCTTCCCCATCAAGGAAAGAGAGAATGATGTTCTATGCTCCCAGCAATGCTGGCCAATGGAAGTGCTGGAAGTGATGAAGGCAGGGGCTCAGAACTGGGAGTAGCTTGATACTAGAGGCCTTTGCCCATCTCCCCACAAAGAATGTTTTTTTTTTTTTTTCAGGATGGACACATACATTGTGACTAAACACTGTGGGTCAGTGATCTTCCTCTAAAGAAAACTTTTCTAAAGTTAGCCCTTCTTAGGTTAAGGAAAGCAATGCAACACTCTACCAACTTACCACTGTTCAAGTGAGCCAAAGGTGGAGGAAATTTATGAGCAGATTTAAAATGGTTTGCTTGATCAGAATATTCACACGATATGCTAATTGGGGAAGGAATAATTCCTCAAATTCCTACTCCTACTGGGATATTATCACTGTATGAAACACTGAGGAGACTATGATATGCTAATAGCTTTAAATTGGTTCGCATTCAAATTTCTAGGCATTTGGGGAAACTGAACATACTTTATTGTAATTGTCATCTTCTGTAAATGTGGCCTTGGGTACTGCTTCTTGCGTTGAACTGCCACTTTCATATCCAGGAGTGATGGGCTCTAGGCCCAATTACCTCAGTCTTCCCTAAGCAGACTGTGCCGTCTCACTGGGGGACTTTTTGTAGTGTGATACCTGACTGCTCAGTTGCGTTTAATTTGGTCTTTTGTGGAAAGTTTTATTTAAAAAATAATTATGAAAAGAGCCATTAATGCTCAAGAAAGTAAAATTTGGTCCAGGATGAGAAAGATGTAAAGATTCCAGTAAATCATGTATACCTAAAAAGAAAATCCAGATGAGGAACAAAACAAGCATGTTGAACTCCATCACAGGTCACCATGCTTGGTATATATGTCAACTAAGGGATTAAAGAATAGCAGACAGATTTAGAATGGTTTCTACCATTTTTTAAAAAGAAAGCTCATGAATTCAATGGTAATTCAAGGAATACAAATTAATACAAAAGAAAGATCTTTGACAAACAGGATTCTCTGCTCCTAAATAGGGAATATGGACAAGAAGGTTTTTATTTTTTATTTAAGATTTATTTATTTATTTGAAAGGCAGAGCAGCAGAAACAGAGTGATCTTCCATCCTGTGACACCCCTCCCCAATTGGCTGCAACAGCCGAGGCTGGGTCAGGCTGAAGCCAGAATCCAGGAACTCCATGTATTTTGGTGGCATCAGCTCAAGCACTTGGGCCATCATCTGCTGCCTTCCCAACAGCTAGCAGGGAGCTGGATCAGAAGCAGGGCAGAACTGGCATTGCAAGTGGAAGCCTAACCTGCTGCCCCACACAACCAGCCCTGTAAATATTATTAAGCCTATCTTGTTTTTTGTTATTTTCTAAAAATAATTGGGCAGTAGATATTAATATTACTTAGAAGAAGAATATTGTAGGGTTTCAAAATAGTATTTTCAGTATCCTCAAAATACAATTCAGGAATTCTAATCAGATATCAAATGCTGGTGAGTCTGAAATAATGATGGCATTAATTAGTAATATTAAGACAATACTGAATGAAATAAAAACCCTCTAATAATGTGGGATTCTTGTGATAGAAATGAAAATCCATCATTTTTCCATATCTACAGAATGAAAACCTGTGTTGAAGTGCTAGAAGTTGGTTTTGAGGACTTGAGTATTTCTTATTGTGCAAACTGAACTGCATGAAGAACTATTTTCCCACAATTCCCCCACATATAAACAATGTATCTGATGCATTGGAAAAGAGTTCAATGTCTTGGCCAATTATGGATGGTAAATAATTGATAACATAGTCATACAGTGAAATCTAAAAATTTGAGAAGCTTTGAAAAAATTTTTTAAAAGTATTTATAGAGAGAAATAGAGATATAGTTAGAGAGATTGAGAAAGAGCTCCCACTCACTGTTTCACTCTTCAAATGCCCGCAATGTCTGGGAATGGGCCATGGTTGAATCCTGGAGTTAGGAATATAGTTCAGGGGGCCGGCACTGTGGTGCAATGGATGAAAGCCCTGGCCTGAAGCGCTGGCATCCCACATAGATGCTGGTTCTAGTCCCGGCTGCTCCTCTTCCTATCCAGCTCTCTACTATGGCCTGGGAAAGCAGTAGAAGATGGCCCAAGTCCTTCTGGGATTCCCAGAAGAAGCTCCTGGCTCCTGGCTTCTGATTGGCGCAGCTCCGGCCGTTGTGGCCATCTGGGGGAGTGAACCAGAGGATGGAAGACCTCTCTCTCTGTCTCTACCTCTCTCTGTAACTCTTTCAAATAAATACAATAAATCTTTTTTAAAAAAAGAATATAACTCAGGTCTCCCACATGGGTGGCAAGAACCCAGTTACTTGAGCCATCACTAACGCCTTCCAGTATCTGCATTGGCAGGTAGGTGGAGTCAAGAGCCAGAGCTAAGAATCTAAACCAGGTACTCCAGCGTGGGATGTGAGCATCTTAGCTACTAGGCAAAATGCCCACTCCTAAAACACAAATTTTATATGAGAGATTGAAAATGACTTAAGTAGCTGCATTTACTTTTTTTTTAAAAAAATTATTTATTTGAGAGGTAGAATTACAGAGAGAGAAGGAGAGACACAGAGAGAGGTCTTCCATCTCTGGTTCACTCACCAGATTGCTGCAATGGCCGAAGCTGGGCAGTCTGGAGCCAGGAACCAGAAGCTAGGAGCTTCTTTCAGGTCTCCCACACAAGTGCAGGGGCCCAAGCACTTGAGCCGTTTTCTACTACTTTCCTGGGCCATAACAGAGAGCTGGATTGGAAGTGGAGCAGCTGGGACACGAACCAGCACCCATCTGGGATGCCGGCGCCAGAGGCAGTCTTAGCCTATTATACCAGAGCACTGGACCCCTCTGCATTTACCTTTAAAACACAATTATCTTTATTTCTTTTGAGGGTCCAAACTTCACAGAACGGTTGGATGTCATTGACTCTGACATGACCTAACGGGCACTTTAATCTACTTGTATGTACTTTTAAGCTTGTTTGTGCAAAGTGCCCTGATAGAGGATTGTTTCAGGCCTAGTGACTTAAATAGAAGTTAAAGGGGGAAATATATATTGTTAATTAGACAGGACCTCTACAAACTTCAAAAGAGAAAAGGGAAAGTATTTCCTAAAGGTCAATGTCTGCATCCTCTCTGGACATGTGAGGACCAGGAAAAGTTTGAATTAGCAAAGAATGAGGCTTACTAGGAATAAGATACTGCTCTCATTTTATCTTTTGTAAGAAAATGGAAAGCAAAAATGAAACAAAAACAAATGCAGAGTTAATATTGGAGGCATAGCTTTATTATTCTCAAGAAAATGTAATATTCTAGGCCAAGTTTTATTTCAATAAAATTATTGACATTAAAAAACCAAAGAAGTAAAATATTTCTTGGAATCCTTTGAATACAGTTAGATAATTCTTAATATTATAATAAAGTTTTAGAAAGGTCCCCACTTCAGTTCTTCTCAATTACACATTCACATTATTATTTTTTGTTACTTATTAAACAGCTTTTACAAATAAATAACATTTAAAAAATCTCCCAAGCAATAGTGATTATAATTCAGTATGGTAAGTCATGACAATGCTTGACTTCAAATAAAAATTCAACTTTAAAATGATGTACATAAATCTCCCCAATACTTCATTTCTTGTTTTTATGACCATTATGGAGAAATACTCAAGGATGAAGGTACTCAGAAATCGAATAGCAATGCTATTATTTCTGATTTTTATAGAGAGCTTCTCATCTATTGATCTCAAAATGCATGATAAATGTTGAATCTAATAGTTGTTCCCCTATATTCTTGTTTTTCAAATGGAAAAAGGGACGCAAGGCATTTAGGCATGATTTTAAACAAATGTCCCCAGTATTTGGAAAGATTGTCAAGGAGACAGAATTCTCCCCTGCCTTCTGGGTTGATGTACTCATGCCCATTCCAGGCTTTTTCCCATGGAAGAAAACAAAATATCTCACACAACATGTTTACAGTATAATATGTAAGGTAAAATGGCAAAACATAGTTATGTCAATACCATTTATGGAGAACAAATTAAAAAAAAGGCCCCCTTCAGAAAATCAATAGCAAGGGAGAGAAAATCAAGATAAATGGGCAAGGGTGAATAGGTAACCAGGATAACAAATGAGTGGAATCTTCACACAGGCCAGCTTGAGTGAGCAAAAGTAAACAATTACTCACTGAATGTGTGTTTTCGCCCAGTAAGTTGGGTCAACAGAGTCTGATAAGAAGAAGAGAGGATAAACTACTGAGGCATAAAATAAAAATGTTTATCTGAGCATTTATCACCCCTTGATCTAATGTGGAATTCATAGATGGAGCCCAGCACACGGCAGGCTCAGCCTTTGGTTTATACATAGCTTCAGAATCGTTCAGCAAACCATAAAATGTGCTTTCTCACTTCTCTGCTTGGATGATTTCAGAGCTGCTCTCCAGGGACCAATTTCTCTAATGGCGAGATCTAATTCAATTGTGTGTTCACTCAGTTCAGAGGGAAGATGGGGGTGGAGGAGTGGGGCGGTGATGATGGGAGGAATAGCACTGCAGACAATGTGTTTGGGGCTGGAGGGATGGGGATTCTGTTCTGGGGAATAAGAACAAGTGTGTTGCTTCTCAATGAACATGTCATTGTGTAAGTCTTCCAATCTCTCTTGCTCATCTAATGCAGATGAAAACCCTACTGTGCAAAGGTTCATATACATCTGGCCTAATTTAAACACAATAGTAAGGGCCAGTGTTGAGGCACTCTGGGTTAACGTGCCACCCAAGAAGCTGACAACCCATACTGGAGCACCAGTTTGAGTTCTGGCTGTTCCGCTTCTGATACAGCTTCCTGTTAATACGCCTGGAAGGCAGCAAATGATGGTCCAAGTGCCAAGTGCTTGAGCCTCTGCAACCCACGTACAAGAACAGGATGGAGTCCAGGACTCCTGGTTCCAGCCTGGCCCAGCAGCAACATTTGCCACTATTTGGGGAGTGAATGAATGTACAGAAGGTATTTCTCTCTCTCTCTCTCGTTGTCTTTCCTTCTCTCTCTGTGTCACTCTACCTTTCAAATAGATAAAATCAAATAGTAAAAAAAGACTTTAGTAGGGGCAAGCATTTTGTGGCATAATGGGTAAAGCTGCTGCCTGCAACACCGGCATCCTATATGGGTGCCAGTTCGTGTCCTGGCTGCTCTGTTTCTGATCCAGCTCCTTGCTAATGGCCTGGGAAAAAATAGCAGAAGATTACCCAATTGTTTGGGCCCCCATTACCCAAGTTAGGGACCTGGAAGAAGGTCTGGTTTTGGCCTGGCCCAGCGTTGGTTATTGGGGTCTTCTGGGAAGTGAACCAGTGGGTGAAAGGTCTCTTTCTCTGTGACTCTGACTTTCCAATAAATAAATTGATTTTAATGCATAATAGTAACAGTTTCTCTATTTTAAGCCTTGTTATTTAGCACTTTAGGCTGTGGGTTACGTTTTATCAGTTTGCTGTAGTCAGTCACCATCCAAATGGTTTGAGTATCCTTTTTACTATAGTAATTTACAGTGCAATTGATTTGATGGCATGTACCTCTTTTTCATCATCACTTAGGCCCTCAGATACAACATTGCTCTCATTGTGTCATTTACAAAGGCCCTCATTGTAAACTCTAACAACACAAAGTTAAGCTAATGCTGCTCATTTTGTATTGTTTATTTTAGTATCATGCTTACAATATTTTGGCAAGTTGTAAACACTCTCTGCTGATGGTGAATTTCTAGTAATGATATAATCGACTACAAAGAACTAACTCTCAGTAAAGCCCATGCTATGAGTTACATGTGTATAGTGACAATAGATGTGATCATTGTTCAAGTTTCCTCATCTAACCATTTCCCAAGGAAATGATGATTTCATTTGTACACTGGACAGAAGAACCAGGGGAACAGACTGCTTTGTACATTTGGCTGTATTTATTAATCAAGCCTTCCAACTGTCATACATACACTCTGTAGTCTCACATTTAAAAGACCAGTGCTTGAGAGATTTGATTTTCTTCTAAGTGTCTGATTTATAGTGAGGACAATAGAAATACAGAATTTTTGGAAACTGGAGGGACTTAGAGACTCTCAATGACCCCAGTTTTACAGATGGTAGAAGTAAGGTGTGGTGATATGAGTCACAAAATGAGTTATGGGCAAGGCCACGGCTTGATTTTGACTCTGACTTTTTCATTTATTTGCAACATGGATCTTCTCTACAGCACACACTAGGGCTGTTGCTGTGGAATGAGCTAGGTCCAGAACCCAGGGGATAAGACTTACTGGGTTCTCTCTCCTTCTCCTGGACCTATAGGCTCAATTAGCTGGGTATTGGCTTCCTGGTGAAGCACATCTGTGATATAATGTAATGTTGAAAGAATGCAAATTCCTAGGGAACTGTTTTGAATCATAGTCTGTCCTACTTTTCCTATTATGGTTTTCAAAAAAAGTTATCTTAAAGTAGTTTCACTAATGTGTCTGGTCTGTGGTTCTATCCTCCTATTCCTACTTTGTTTGAAGTTGAATGAAACTGGAAGTTAGTGTTTCAGTAGCTTACTTTCTGCTATGACTTTTTGTTTCTACTCTTCTTGAGTGCTGACAGACTAAAAGGGAAAGCCAAGAGGGAAACCACCAGAGATTGTGAACAAGAAGACAGACCCTCTCCAGCATCTCCAGATGGCTCATCTTAATGATCATTCTCATGAATCTTTCTACTCTACAGCCAATTTCTCAAAAGATTTCTTGGAAGTAGTTCATTTTCTTCTCTTCATGACTTCTTTTTCTATCTTAGAAGATGCTAGAATAAATATCTTGCCCTATGTTGGCAGCATGAAGTCATAAGTTGACTTTTTCTTATTAGCATGAATCAATTTTCCATTTTATTAATTTTATCTTTTTTGCCTTTAATGAGAATGTAGGTTACATGAAGCTTTACCACTTACACAGTGCTTTTGTATAGATTGTCTGATTGAGCCCTAAAACAAATATTCAAGGTAGGTGGAAAGTTCCTTATCACCTCCATTTTACAGCATGAACTCAGAAGGTATGGCAATCAATAAGCTGATACCATTGGTGACCTTTAAAACTATTCCTCTTAATTTTTACAAATTATACTAAAGGATTTCTGAACAATTGCATTTGGTCAACCATAAAACATGTCTCAAAGGTCATAAAAGTATGATATTTTTGGAATCCTTTTAATACCTATAATTCTTGATTTCATAATAGAATATTTGTACCTCGTCTTCCCAACTACACACTGACATTATTTTGTTTGTATATTATTAAACTGATTTTACAAATAATTTATAAAATATCTACTTGAATAGTGCATAGCAAAATTTAAATAGTAACATAAAGGTATATCTCTTTAACAATGAATGGGTTTCTGGGGGATTTGTTAAACAGCTGATAAAAGAGATGGCATTTGATCCTTTTTTTAATAGAAAACTTTTATTTAATAAATATAAATTTCAAAGTACAACTTTTGGATTATAACAGTTCTTTCCCCCATAACCACCCTCCCACCCACAAACCATCCCATCTCCTACTCCCTCTCCCATCCCATTCTTCATTAAGATTCATTTTTAATTATCTTTATATACAGAAGATCAACTTTATATTGAGTAAAGATTTCAACAGTTTGCACCCACACAGACACACAAAGTATGAAGTATTGTTTGAAGATTAGTTTTACCGTTAATTTAGTACAACTCATTAATGACAGAAGACCTACATGGGGAGCAAGTGCACAGTGACTCCTGTTGTCGATTTAACAATTGACACTCTTATCTATGACGTCAGTAATCACCCGAGGCTCTTGTCATGAGCTGCCAAGGCTATGGAAGGCATTAGATCCTTTACAATTGGTCTTTTAGGAAGGCAGCTTGGGTCCCAGTAGAGAAGACAAAGTGTAAACACTCTGGAAATAGGTCCTTTAGCTTCTGATCTTGGTTCTGCCCTTCCTAGCTGTGAACCTTAGGCAAGTTCCACCTTGAAGCCTCAGTTACTTGGTTTATAAGATGGGTATTGTGGGGAGCAACCCGGACTGGACTGTTACTGGAATTAAGACTTATTCTATGCATCTGCTCTCCCACAATATGGCGCTGAGAAGGGAGAGACGGCTTCTGCACAGCTGCCTCCAGTTCAACCAATAGGCAGCAGGACCTGCTCCTGATTGGAGGAGAGCAGCGTACTCGGCGTGTGGGCAGCCGAGTTAGGATTGGCGGAGGAGGACTATAAAGGAGGAGAGAGACGGCATGCACCAGGAACATCTAAGGGGAACATTTGAGGGAACACCTGTGCAGCCCCCGAGAGAGCCGGCCGGCGGTGTGCCGCTCCCCCGTGGAAGTGGGGAATGTGGCAGGGGGAACCGCCCTTCCACGGAGGTGGAAGGGTCGGTAGCCAACCCGGGAAGAACCAGCAGCAAACCCGGGGAGGGCCGAGCAGACAGAAGAACAGCGCAGGGTCCTGTGTCGCTCCTCCACGAAGACGGGGAGCGACATAATGGTGCCGTGACTCGGATATGAAGCCTAGGCAGGGTTTAGTGTCGTTCCCCCACGAAGACGGGGAGCGACAGGTATAATGGTAGTCTCAGTTCACAGGCTTTTTGTAAAGACTGAAAAATGCATGGACACACACTGAGAGCATAGAACAGGGCTTGGCCTGTAGTAAGCCCAGGAGCACCTGTTACTCCTATGATGGTGTGTCAGGAGAGAAACCTGGCCTGGAGTATTGTGAATGACTTCACCAGTCTTCAGGAGGGCACAGTATCAACAGAAAGCAGGAGTGTAAGTGACAGAGGTGGTTGTGGTGGTACAGCAGGGTCAACCAGATCGTAGAAGCCCTGACAGAGCCATTTTGTCCTGGTATAGGTGATATGCCACTTTCCCCACTCAGCACACTTCAGAGGGCAGATTTAACCTCAGATGTAGAAACTTGGTATAAATGATGCTGGGCCTCGCCAGTCTTTGTTACCAGGGAAGTGACCCCATTAAGACCCTAGGAAAAAGGCAACACAAAAGTTCCCAAACATGGAAACATGACCATGGCATGGTAAACTTGGTCTCCAGCACTCTGGAATGCATGCTACCAGATAGGAATGAAGATATCACAGAGAAGAGCAGTGCTTTCACATTAGCAATTGTGGCTGGGAGTTATGTCATTCTGTGTCAGAGATGGAGTCTTGGGAAATCACTTAGCTTTGCATTCTGTGCTGGGTCTAGCATGGGGATTTGGGTGTAGGAATGACGTCCAAAGCTACTTAATAAATTGCTCTTTCAAGTCAGAGTTACTCTGTGAATCCAGGTCAGGTTGAGGCTGCTTATAGTGAGAAGTTTCCCTGTCTTCCCTTTTAAATGCAAGGTCTTTAAGGGCAGGGATTGAGCATGTACACAGGTGCTCCTCAGGAACTACCTGGTGTCCATGATAATTTCCAGGTGATCAATAAACAATTGGTAAGTGAATGGGAAAATCTAAAGAGGAGTTGGGGAGATGAAGTAAAAGCTGACTTAGCCAGAGACTAAACAGAAATTAGGTCCCAGGCTTGATGTGTGGTCAATTGAGGTGCCCACTAGATCAGCACTTTTCAAATGATGGGATGCTGTATAGACTTCTGGTGATTCTTAGATGTAATGGAGCAGAAAGAAATGAAAATTGATCCCAATTTCTGTGGGGGAAACTCATAAAGGCACCTTTCACGAACTAAGAGAGTCAGTGAACACAGTTTTAAAAATGCATACCAGTGTCCCTTATAAACTAAAGTCAGTATGGATTATAGTCATTTGCTGGGAAGAGAACCAAATGGCCCAGGGCCCCATAGTAGTAGAAAGCAGGATAGAGGGCAGGAACCAACCCGTCTGATTATACTCTGTTTTGTCTTTCTGTCTAAAAATTAAAGAATCTAAACAGCACATAAAGCCCAAATTAATTCCAAGGAAGACGCCTAACGTGGTTTAGTGCCTAACAATTGCATTCTCCTTGGGGTGAGGGGGAAGATCCAGGCTTCGAGAGGTGCAGGAAAGCAGAACAGGCATGAGAAGCCTGTGCAGATTTCAAAATCAGTATTGGAAACTTCAGCTGTGGCCTAATCCTTCCAAAAAGAAAGTAGTTCTGGTCTCACATTGTGCTGAATCCTCAAGTAGGCAGCCTGTGGCGGGGGGGCGAGGATGTTTGAAACACGGCACGACTTTCACTCAAGCAGAATCAACCTGTGACTACAAAAAACCAGCCTCAAGTTGTCTTCCTGGAACAACTGATCTTTCTGTTTCGCCATGGCCTTCTATTTCTGAGTTTAGGCCATTTCGGTTACCCTCCACCTACAGGTTACAGATGGACAGCTGCATACCTGGGTTCATAAACAGGTGCATCATTGTCTTGTGTTGGCACATGGATTTTCCTTATTTCACTCCCATTGGGCCAGACCTGATACAGCAGCTAGACTTCTGTGCTGGGCTTTCAAGCACCTGCATTGTCCAAAGCTGCTAACCTAATAAACCTTTGCTATCAGTGGAGAATTTTTAAAGTCAACTTTCACACTGGTTGCAAAATATCAAAGGGAATATGAAAACTGTAAAGGGTAACATTGGAATTCTAACTTAATTCTAAGAAAAATGTTTGAGTAAAGCTGCCATAAACCTCAGGCTCTTGGGAATGAGAGCAACAGGGGTGGGAGGCAGGAAGGCAACATTTCAGTTTTCAAAAAAGATCAGCAAAGAGAAATTTCGTTTTCTTTTTTTTTAAGGCTACAATATAGTTTGTCAATTTGGCTCTGGCACAGGACATGTAAGTATTTTATTTCATGGCACCATGGGTTTCCTTCTTTCTCTCTTTTTACCTTTCTCTCTTTCCTTGCAGCCTCAGAGCATCTTAAAGCTACTCCTTTCTTTCTCTCTAACCCCCTTCCTCAGGATTGTGCCAGGTACCCAGTAGATCCTTAATAAATATGTATTGAAAGAAAAGATGAATTCACAGTATGGAAAGCTTAGCTATTTAATTCATGATTTTGTTTTTAATGAAAGATTTTGAGTTGTACCTTGATCAACTCCTAGCCATATGCTGTGCTGTGTAGTTCAAAGGAAATATTATGGACTCTGGGGCCAGTGCTGTGGCACTGCAGGTTAAAGCCCTGGCCTGAAGCGCTGGCATCCCATATGGGTGCCGGTTCTAGTCTTGGCTGCTTCTCTCCCAATCCAGGGCCTGGGAAATCAGTAGAAGATGGCCCAAGTCCTTGGGCCCCTTCACCCACATGGGAAGATCCACAGGAAGTTCCTGGCTCCTGGCTTCGGGTTGGCGCAACTCTGGCTGTTGTGGCCATCTAGGGAGTGAACCAGTGGATGGAAGACCTCTCTTTCTGTCTCTACCTCTCTCTGTAACTCTGTCTTTCAAATAAATAAAATAAATCTTAAAAAAAAATATTATGGACTCTGGAGCTGGATGGTCTGAATTTGAATCTCGGTTCTACCACTTACTATCTGTGTCTTCCTGGACACACTACACAACCTCTCTGTCTCTCAGTTTTCTCATTTGTAAAATGAATTTGTTAGTAGAATATTTCTCAGAGTTGTTCTGAAAACCAAGTGATTTAATACGAGGAGCACTTAAAACAATTCCTGCTACAGAGTACTGCTGAGTAAGTGTTAGTTATTGTTTTATTACTTATGCCCTGGGAGTGATCTTAGAACCCTTTTATTAGCATTGCTATCTTATTACCGAAAACTCCAATGAGTTTTGCAGTCTCTTTGTTTTGATTTAATGTGTTCAAAATGACATATGGTTTCCTCTTCAGGGATTTATTTTTAGTAGTTGGGAAAGCTGATATCTTAAATGATCACAGCTCCTTGATGCCCATTAACTTGGCCTAGACAAGCTTTCTAAATAAATGCAATATGAGGATCCTTTGCTCAGAGATGGGCTCTAATACCACTCTCCTAAGGAAAAAAACTCTACATGGAGTGAGGGGATCAGCCCTCTCATTATAAGTCTACAACACAAAAATAATATATTCTCCCAAAGAGCCTTAGTCTTTAAAGTTTGATTCTTGGTAGGAATGCTTCTGATTTATATGTCTTAAGTCGATGGAAAATCTGATGAACTGAACAGGGAGTTCCTAAACCAATTGAAAAAAGGTGACTCTCTGGATTGTTGCAGTTCTAAGATGTGAAGCTATGTGAAAGCAGTGCGTTGGCCCACTGCAGGATGCTTGATATGATTTAATGGTATGTTCAAATCTGCAGTCGGAGAAGACACACCACCACTATGCTTTACCCCCAAAATGACTCTTAAGTTGCACTATCCTTTGCTGCTTTCCCTCTCTCTCTCTCTCTCTCTTTTTGATTCATTTTTTTTTGTGTGTGTAGCTTCTCAAGCCATAACCACGTGGGATTGCACTAAGTGGCCCTAGTAAGCAAGTTTAACACCAGCAAATGTGGAACGGCTCATTATAGGGCAGGAATAAGGAAATGGAAAGTGCTAGTAGTTAAAGAGGAGTTTACGTATCTACTAAAAAGGGTCCTGTGTTTCAAGCTACCTTTTATGACATATTAGGTGTGCTTTCTTGTGTTGGAAATCTTGGCATCTCGTTCACATTAAATATTTCAAGATCATTTAGCTATTTATCCTTCAAATACAATGAATAAAACTCTCCCAAAAGGAGGAAAACGACAAATTGCTGAAATTACAACTGTTTTTACTTTTCTCTAATGGAAGTAGCTTTAAAATCCATGGGGGGAAAATCCAATTTGAAGGAAAGCAGTATTAGAAAGCATGCAATTATGTATAGTGAACATTTCCTCAATGATGGAAAAATTCAAAATACATGAAGAAAAGCCTCCGTGACCATTTTCTCAATGAGGTAAGTTGATACTGTTCACTGCTATGGGGGACTCCTGTCGTCAAGGAGGCACAATAGAAATGGATTTATTTTAGCATTCTGGACCGGAGCAAGGGCACAATATCACTGATGAAGAAGGGATGATGTGCCAGAATCCACAAAGGGATTCAAAGTCTGCAATTTGAGTTTCCATTCTGATGCTTCTGAGAGTAATGATCATGATGATAGCAACTATTAATAATATTTAATTTAGTAATACAATTGTTGCACACCTTAAATGAGATCGTTTTCTCAAGCTATCAAGTTCTGCTGTGTGATGTGAGTCAAGCCACTTAGCCAAGTATTATTCCTATGGTAAAATAAGGAATAAACATTTCTCTTTTTCTCCCTCAGGGAAAGGAGCCTTTAAATATTTTAGATTAAGTATAGAATATATTTACATTAATGTAGAAGTCTAATTTTGTACGTTCTTAATGGGTACCCACTTAATGTCCCTTTCCACTTCTCCTGTGCTGGTGTGACTTTCCATAAGAAAGTTGTATTCAGGCAAGTGTAAAACTATTAAACCTGGAGAATATGAAAATGACTCCTGATTCTTTACTTGGAGAGATGAATGGAGTATTGTGAGACCTATGTAAACCCACTCAGGATGAGTGTGTCAAACTCTGGAAGTGTGTGACAGAACTCCTATAGCTTCATGTTTAAACTTGTCTTTGGTTCCTACTTTTCTAAAAATAAATTTTATAAGGCTTATGGAGGATGATACACTAAAGAAACTAGATGAGGAAAAATAAAGCAGGCACAAACCCTCAAAATATTAGAGAACTGAGAAATAATAATTTTCTTTCTCCCCATGTCTTATGTCAACTGTTAAGGCTTTGTTGAATTATTTTCCAAGAACTTGGCTATCGTGTTTATCAGCTCCGCTTCCCCATTCATCTATTATGCAGCCCAGTATTTGAGATCTTTGGGTATCATGTTTCATGTGTCTTACAGCTAAATCATGTCCAGTGGCAGTTGTTTCTACCTATTGCTTTCTGTGAACAGTGCTACAATGAACATTAACTAATAAGGACCTCTTTGAGACTCTGTTTTTAATTCTTTGGGGTATATATTTAATAATGGAATTTCTAGGTCAAGTGGTAATTCTATGTTTAACTTTTTTAGGAACTGCCAAACTGTTTTCCACAGAAGTTTCTCTATTTTGCATTTCTGTCATCAATGTACAAGTTTACAATTTATGCATTTTCTCATCAACTGTTGCTATTTAAAAAAAAAAAAGAATTACAGTTTTCCTAATAGCCAAGACATAGTATGTCATTGTGGTTTTGATTTGCATTTTTCTCATGGCTAATGATATTGAGATTTCCTTTGGAAAAAAGTGTCTATTCAAGTCCTTTGTCTATTTTTTTAGGTGGGTTGGTTTTGTTTTTGTTGTTAAGTTGTAGGGCTTTTTCATACATTCTGGATTTTTTTTTCCATTCTGGATAGTAAACTCTTAATTTATGTGATCTACAAATATTTTTTCCACTTCTAAAGTCTGTCTTTCCACTTTGTTAATATTGTTTGATATAAAGGTTTTTAGATTCGATGAAGTCCAATTTATCTTTTTCTTGTTGTTGCTTGGAGTTTTATTATCTTTTTCTTATTGATTTGTAGTGCTAATTCCCTATATATTCTGAATGATTATTTAATTAATTATATGCATTACAAGTACTTTTCTCAATTATGTGATTTCTCATTTCTTCTTCTTCTTTCTTCTTCTTCTTCCTCTTTTGATAGGCAGAGTTAGACAGTGAGAGAGAGAAACAGAAAGAAAGGTCTTCCTTTTCCATTGGTTCACCCCCCAAATGGCCGCCACGGCCAGCACGCTGCACCGATCCGAAGCCAGGAGCCAGGTGCTTCCTCCTGGTCTCCCATGGGACTGCAGGGCCCAAGCACTTGGGCCATCCTCCACTGCACTCCTGGGCCACAGCAGAGAGCTGGACTGGAAGAGGAGCAACTGGGACTAGAATCCGGGGTGCTGGTGCCGCAGGCAGAGGATTAGCCTCATTCCTTCTTTTAAGTGTTATCTTTTATGAGCAAACATATAAATTATAATTTAGTCAAATTTATTAGTATTTTAATTTCTTCTTTTAAGTGTTATCTTTTATGAGCAAACATAAATTATAATTTAGTCAAATTTATTAGTATTTTAATTTATAGTTTCTACTTTTTAGTCTTTCCCTTAAGAAACTTGTCTTGTTCAAAGGTAAAAATATATGGCCTCAACCTTTTTCTAAAATTTTAAACTTTTACTTCAAAAGTTTAATTCAGTTCTCTTCTTAGTGTGGCTGCATATTCCAAGCATCTCTGAATGCCACTGTTGGACTCCAAATGTCACAAATATCTCCTAGGCCGTCCTTGACCTCCAGTGGCTGTTTCTTGTCTGGTCCTTTCAGATTCTTCTTCCTGACTTCTGCTCTTCCAAAGGGAAATTACGGATTGCCCTTCAACATCTTTAATCCAATCCTCTCAGTATCTGGCAGAATTGGGTTAAATCTTCTGGCTTGTGCTTAGTATGAATAAGACTTTGCTACATTTTGTTTTCTAATTTGCTTTTGAACCTGAAGGTAGAGAGTAGGGCACTGGTGATGATGCCATTCAAAATAACCTCTAGAGACTTGTCTAGTTCCTTGGCCTATTATAGTGTTGCCTAGAAGGGAAGGCCAGGTACCACGTTGGTCCTTTCTGACCTTGGCATTTCACCAATAAAATAGTCCTTGGTAGCATGGCATATACAACTTGTTTTATGTGATGAACATTTGTTTCTTTCCTTCTAGCCACATGCTGGCTGGATCCTTATATTTTCATAAATTACACATTCTATTTGTTAAAGGCTAATCAATATTACTTCAGGAGCCTAATTACTATCTACAAGTGTATCTGCATCTTGAATTGAGTAATGAAAATAACTGATTGCATTGGGTCTTTTAAGCATAGGCACAAAAGGTCATGACTCATTTTCCCTGTGTCTGGTAGGGATTCACGTGAACAGAAGACTAGGAAAGAACATTGTGTTTAGAGTCTAACACCGTTAGCTTTTTGAAAATAGTATGAGAAAACTTGCCAGTTGCAAGGACTGTAGCTGAAAGATTCATAACAGCCTGTCATTTTCTTCCATGAACTTTGAAATATCCATGATTGAGAAGTCATTGGAAGAGGCAAAATGATTCATCTGGGACTGTGGAGATCAGTGTTTGCATTCAGCTCTTAGTGGCTAAGTGTGATTTCTGTGCCTTATCTCTGAGTTCTTCTCTACATATGGGCTGGGAAGGCCTGCATCACTGTTATGACAGGATTTTTGAGATGATCACATAGGCCATTTATGGGAAGGTATTTCACAGACCATAAAGCTCAGGTCACCAGTTAGGTATCATAATGTCTAACTGGTCTTGCCTGAGTTGGAAGTCTCCTGAAAGCCACAGTCAACTGAAGTGTTATTCTTAAATTCTCAACCTTTCTTCATATTTTTGTTTTCAGTTCTATCTCATTTCTCTCTCTCTCTAAATGTTGGGGAACAAATGTTGAAAAACACGTGGCTGGCATTTTTAGATGAAATGTGAAATGGACAGTTCTCCATGGATACACAGGATGAAAATGGGGCACCTGGATACTGCAGTGGGGCCAGGAGGGCAGGAGAGCCCAGCACCCAGGAGCAGATCCCTCCTGGGTTGGACATCATGCTGCTTGTATTCTCCCCACCTTTCTGCATTCCTTCCAACCTTCTGGGGGAGGTCCCTGCCCAGTATAACTTGTTATGGATTTGGGCTTACAGAAAATATGATTATTCTTGGCAAAGCATTTCAGATGCTGGGAGAGCAACTACAGAATAAGCTTCTCTGTGGAATGATTTGATTCAAAATATGTCCAATTTCTACCCAGCAGAAGGCTCCTGAATCTTTGCAGCATCTGTGAGCTCTGAGCAACTCCAGTCCAGGGCTCCAGATGCTGGCAGGCATTTCCCACCATTAAATCAGTCTTAGAGGATTGCCATATGTACTTCAATCAAACCTTTCCCACACACACGTTCCCATAAAATTGCTGCTCTACAGCAAATCTTTTCAACCACATTCATGCAAATGTGGCTTTTTCTATGAATAGAAGAGAAAGAGTTTGTATAAAATCTTGTTCAACAATAGCAACTTTATATATACTGCTGAGCTTTATGCTGTGTGATAGATAGTGCTGCTTGATCCTCAGGATGTTTTAGTTGATAACCAGTTCGAATGTTCTTGCCATGCATACACTGAGACCCCATTATGCCATAGGGTTGAGGTCCAAGAATAAAATTTGTTTTGCAGATTTCCTACCCCAAGTTTCATTTCTCCTAGCTTTATAGCTTTCAAAGTATTTTTCTTACACCCAGGTGAGGTGGGCTGAGCAGGTGTTATTACTCACATTTTTAGATAAAGAAACTATGGCTTAGTTATGACTTGGAGATGTTAAGTATAGTTTCCCATACTACATTCACTAAGATTGCTTTTACTATGTTATTTTACGTTACTTATTTTCTAATGTATTGCAATTTGATTTTTGAACAATGTCTAACCAAAATTATGAGTCAGAACTAAATCCTTTTTAACCCTTTGAGATTATCATGACATGAATATATAAGTTTGAAAGGAGTCAGAGCGGGAATGGTAAAACGATAGAGAGAACAAAGAGGGTCCCTCTAGCAATGTGGAATATTTTCTTAACCTAGCTGGGAAACTGGCCTGAGCTAGAAAGCAAGTGTGATCATGAAGGAAACATAAAAAATTTCGTTGATCCCACAGAAGAGCAGGCTGTGGCACCAAGGCCACGTGGAAAGCCTTGTGGCTGGAGTTGTCTGTGCTCAGTCTTAGGGGTATGGTGAAGACAAACAGCTCTATCAGGCCTCTAGATAGAACTTTTTCTGTAAAAGTCACAATCAAATGGGAGGAATGGGAGATGAGAAGGCAGGATGAGCTCACCACCCAAGAAATGCTTTTTTTCAAGGACCCTGTACAAGCTTTCCAATAGGTATAAAACCCCCAGCTCACTTTCTTCAACTTCTTTTTCCTACTGAAGAAGCCCCTTCTGGCTGTGTACCCAGGGGCTTCCCCTTTGCTTTTTCAATCCCTCTGCTTTTTTCAATAAAACTATTTTGCCAAAAATTGCCTTCTTGGTTTGTTCAACTGACTCATACTTCGTAGTAGATTCATCAAGTTCTTGGGGTTACTATGAGCTGTAACGATTTTAGAAATATTAACCCATGTGTGTTTCACTGCCTTTCAGTCATGATGTTTTACAAAAGACAAAGGCAAAAACTTCCTAGAATATGTACAAAGGCAGGTACCTCCTAACTATCTTTTATCCACAGGGTAAAGAAGAGGATATGACCTGCAGGATGTTCTCATCACGCAGGAAGCAAAAACGCTTATGGTGCTGGGAGGGAGAAAGAAGAGTATCTCACTTCCTTAGGCCTTTTTATAGGAGTGGGATTTGTAGTACTGCAGGTTAAGTTGCTGCTCAGGGTGCCCACATTCCATATCAGAGTGCCTGGAATTGAGTCTCACCTCTGCTTCAATTGAGCTTTCCATAAATGTGCACTCTAGAAGTCAGCTGAAGATGGTTCAAGTCCCAGCCACCCATATGCGAGACATGTATTGATTTCCTGTCTCCAGGCTTTGTCTCGGTCTAGCCCTACCCTTTTCAGGCTAAAAAGCTGATGGGAGATCTCTCACTGTCTCTCCCGACTTTCAGATCAATAAATAAACTTTAAATTTTTTAAATGAACTTAAGTATAGACTTTTAATTTATTAAGAATTCCTTTTCAAACACCTATATTTCCACTCTCCCCATCACCCCAGTTCCCAGTGAAATGAGGGTGCTCATGAGAAGTTTAGTTTTTATAACGATTCAAAAAACTATTCTGGTTTTTTTTTTTTTGGTGCATATGAGTTTTAGGATGTTATTTGTCTACCTTGTAATGATAGGAAAGAAAATATTTCATAGATGGTGGATCTGAAGGCTGTTAGAAGTCAGTATATACGACCACCTTAGAAATAATAGGAAGGCATAGGCATTTTTCCTTTCCTGTTTTTGCTTTAATTCTTGCTTGCCTAAGGATCTTTTATATAATGGACATCACCAAAAGGCACCTTTCTCCTAGAGGGCTGTCCCAGAGTCTATATTGCTACAATGTGGGCCTTCAGGGTTCCCTGGCTTCTTGATTTAATTACTGGAAGACCTTTTGCCATTGCCCTATGGTGTTCCTAGACTTTCCAGAAGCTAGGCTATAAATTTTCCACCCACCGAAGTCTTTTGTATGTCCCTCAGCCAGAATAATTGGGAAAAAAATTATGTTCATGTTATTTCAGTTGGAGAAAGTGCTAATAATACAAGAATCTGTGCAGTGGGACCTAGAAATCCATTACTTTTAGGGTTAGCTCCATATTCCATTGACCTTGGGCAACTCTCTAGGCCACTTTGAAATGGCTTTAAATGTGTGATTTTTAAGTGCCACTGCTTATGGTTTTCTTGATGTCCCTGTTCATTTAACACGTGTGTTGAGTACCTACTATGTGTTCTAGGTGCTGGTATGTGATGAGGCAAATAAGAAAGGTCCTTGCCTTTGTGATACTTTTGTATGGATAGAACATTGAGAAACTATACAACAGATATTATTAAAAGTTGATATTTGCTCTAAAATCACAATGAAAACATTAATTCATTTGTGATCTACTTAACTGTTCACAGTAACTCTTTCTACTCCAAATCTTCCCTGATGTCTTTGATCAGCATCTTAGCAAGCCTGGTGGTGGGTGCTCATAAAAAAGTGGTGGAAAAAGCACTGAGGCTTCAGCACAGGCACAGCTGTCATGCTGAGATGAAATGATGGAAGTGACCAACATTTTTAGCACTTACTATATGCTAAGCACAGCACATGGGCTTTACACGTTGTCTTACTTGGGGAGAGTGGACCCAATTGTGTTCGTCTTGCTTCTAAACTCCCAAGTACTTAGTAGATGGTTTTCCATCAGCACTTTTTTTTTTCTCTTTGACCATGACCTTTTGCTCCAATTAATAAAATGTAGCATAAGTGGCTACCAAATGGCTTAAATTAAAGAGAAGGGGTAAAAGAGCAGGAGACTTCTTGGTGAGAGAGTAATATCAGTGAGTTCACCTCTTAATTCCAGAAGTATTGGGCATTTTATAGTCATCTCTACTATTTTGAAGTAATAAATTTTCCATGGTGAGAAATCATGTCTTCTGTTGTGCTTCAGTAGGCTTAATCTAAAGAAAAGCAAAGTATATCATATGTTTTTATGAGGAACTTTGGAAAAAAAAAACAATGACTAACCATCTGCTGCATTTTTTAAATCTGCTCTGGAATGTATGTTTTACATATTTTCTGGATTGTCATTTTTTACTGCCAAGCATGCCTGCAGATATCCTTGTTTCAGAGCCACATGTTCAGATGATTGTTGGAGAAAGATTAAAAAAAAAAACCCTACCGCAACCTAGAAAACAGTATTCTGACCATCTTTTATTCAGAATGCTTAACAAAACAGAGTCTCAAGCTACTGCATGTACTCTTAATAGATTCATGAATAATTCAAGAGTGAGAAAGTAAGCCCTTGAACCTCAAATGGTTCATTTGCAGAAAGTGTAGTATTTTCTTTCTCTGGAGAGGTCAAAATTTATATACCACAATTTAGATAAGGGTAAACAAGAAGAAAAGCTTTATTTTCTATAATTAATGTTCCTTTTCCTTTGAGCTCAATATCAAAATGGTGGGAAAAAAAATCTAAATTTGTAAATATATCTTGGTTGCCTATTTTAGGTTAAAGTTCAAACCCTATCACTGCTTTTTTTCTCTCCTCTCAAAGGGACTATTCTTCTTTCCACTAGTGTGTAGGGAAAGGTGTACATGGCCTCATGGCCACAGGGCGGAAGATCTGGCCTTCTATATCTTCTGCATTTTCTCTGGTACTTTCCCTCCACCTTGGGTCACTGATGTCTGTTGACTGTGACTTTCTCTCGCCTGGTCTGTTTGTGTGCTCTGTTGGAACTGCTGCTGCTGCTGTTGCTGCTCATGGATTTTTCTATCTCCTGCCATTAGGATTATATAATTTGAGAGACTCAGTGCAAAATGAAAACATGTTCAAAAATTACTAAGAGTTTCCAAACAGGTAGAGTAGAGCATTAAACCAAAAAAGGGACCCTTCTGAGCACAGAGACTCTCTAGAGTTGCCCCAGAGTAACTGGGTTGGGCTGGCAAAGAGACCGCTGTTAAGCCCTTAGGAGATCAGAGAGGGCAGAAGCCAAGAGAAAATGATTTTTTTTTAATCCATGGCAAGAATGTAGATGCATGTTAACAAATCTTGTCCTTGACACACGCTTTCAGTGAATTCTTGCCTGCTACAGTTGTCAGTTTGCTGCATCTCTAAACCAAGATCCCTGTAATTTACTTTCTCATTTTTCAGAGATCAGTATCCTCTTATTTAGGCGGCTGCTTTCTTTATATTATAATAGCAAAAATATTTAAAAAACCCTTTTTAGGAAAGAATTTCATCTTTTTTACATTTTTAATTGGACGTGGATTCTCCTTTTTTGGGTGTCATGTCTCTTTTCCATAAATACCACCAAAAGTCCTCCTCCTTTCCAACAAGTGAGCCTCCATGCCCTAAACTTACCAAAGTGAATTCAAACATTAAACTTTCATATTTTGTACTACTTCTGTACTCTGTCTTGTATGTTGAATGGGAAGCATTTCTCTAAGGGTGATACATTAAAAATAATTTTTAAGTATTCAGAATCCAAGTGAATGCTGCTGGGCTGGCCTTCTTTTCTTTTTTAATAAAATGAAATATACTTGTGAATTAAATCCACTAGGATATAATAAAACTCAAACTAAAAACAAGAATAACATTGCTAAATTCTAACTCTTATGTCTTCAATATTGTGTAGACACATACATAGAGTTGACATGAGGTTAAAAATTTCTGCCAGAAACCTGGGTGCCATTGTTTACCACCTTTTTTCTTTAATTCAGAAGGCTAATCAGTCATAAATTATGTATTGCTATGCAGAAAGTATCTGATTCGATGTCTAAAATTCAATGTCAAGGTCTTAGAAAATGGTTCTGTGTTAAATTAACAGAACGACTTTATTTTGTAGTTTGCTATTAACTCAGAACAAAGCACAATGGGAAAAGGCTGTGGAGTACCACACCAGCAGTAATACCTACATTTACAGACAAAAGAGGTGAAACAAGGTGGCCATCCACCCTGTTTGATTTGTCAGCAGCTAACAGCAACTTTTTAATACTATAATTTAGATTCAAGCATTCCATGCAGAGGCAGCTGATTATATTTCTTGGGGGGTGGTAAAGTGTTCTATCCAACAGATATATTTGAAAAGATGTGCTAATGTATAGCTGAAAGAAAATCATTGCAAGTTATGTGTCTTGTACATTTAAAAAAGTCACTCATCAGCTATATTGTTACAATTAGAAATGGGATTGGTAATTCCAGATTTTCCCTTTACTCTCTTTTCCTAAGTCTCTGTTTTTTAAATACTAGTGAAATGTATAACCATTAGTCAAGTTCCATAATTCCTTCATGACTTCTTAAATTTGAGCCTTTCTTTTCCCTTTCCTGTAGTCAACGTTTGGAGTCCTGTTACTTCAGTCTTCCACAATTTTGCAAGACTATTTGTCTTATCCTTACCTAATTTGTCCCATATATAGCTGCCACAGTAATCTTCTGAAAACAACACTTCGTTGCACCCTTTTACACTCAAAAATCTGAAAGAATATTGTCCAACTTTCTTATTCTTGCATTTACCCCTTGCATAATTGAGCCCCAACAACCTCTTCAATTTATATTCCCTTTACTTTGGTTTGAATGTTTATGTCCTTCCAAAATTCCTACATTGGGCCTTAACCCCCAAGGTGGGACCCTTGAGAGATGATTGATTGATCCATAAGGGCTCCACCCTAATAAATGGGATGAATGCCCATTAAAAGGCGAGAAGGGATGATTTAGTCTTTTTATGCTCTTCTTCCTTCCATCACATAAGGATTCAGTAACAAGGCACAATCATGGAGGCAGAGTGAGCCTACACCAGACACCAAATCTGCTGTGGCCTTCCTCTTGGAATTCCCAGCCTCCAGAACTGTGGATGATAGATTTCCATTCTTCACAAATTACCCACTTTGTGGAATTTTGTTATAGGAGCCCAAACTGACTAAGACACCTCTGACTTACTCCAGGGAACATATAATTTCCCATCAAGTCAGTTTACAGCCTCCTGTGTGTTTTTCCTTCTTGTGAAAAACATTATCTGAAATACCCTCCCACACCCCACCTCTTAGTCAAGTGATTGTCAGTCTTCAATCTCAGCCAGTGTTCTCTCTGCTCTTTGGCTCTTTTTTAACATATCACCTGAGATAGCAGGGATTTGTGTTCCTTTAATTCTCTCAACCAATGACTATCAAGCCCAGGAAAGACCTTAGGGATAAAATAATGAGAAGCCAGATGCAGGCTCTGTGCTCATGGGGGCTGTGGCCCTTGTGCACACTTCGTTGTTTCATTAGCCTTCATTTGTAAAACATGTATTAAAAGGCAAAACTATTAAGAATTTCAAGAAGCTGACCATCTGATCACACATTATTGCTTTGTGATTAGCTTATTATATTAAAAAAAAGATAAAGTGTAGATATAGCACAAATATATACAATGCTAAATCAATGGACCATTGGGTCACTTCAGTGTTTTCATTTTAAGCATTTAAAGGAATTAAAAGCAAGAAAGAGGTGAGTATATATGTAAGGAAAAAGGTTTAGAATTTTATAGGGATTTTAAAGTTGTTTCCTTAGAGTGGAGGAGCTACTGTATAACTAATATGTTCTTTTTGCTTATCTGTACTTTACAATGTCGCTAAAATAGACATATACTCATTTTATAAGGGGAAAATAAATTATCATAAGCTTTATTGGAAAACCACTCTGGGAGAGCTTTTTCTCTAGTACTGTCTAAGTTAAAGAAATCTTGTCCAAAAGATGTGACTGCCTAGCAGAAATGGATGTGTTAGATCACCATCTTTCTTTTCCAGGGAGAGTCTGACTTGGCCATGGTTTTTTGTGTGTTCTTTTGTTTTTATTTATTTTTAGTACCAGTGTATTTGGACTCGGTTTCTGTGATGGTTAATTTTTTGTGGCAGCCTGATGCCTAGATATCTGGTTGCACAATATTTCTGCGTGTGTCTGTGAGGAGGATATTTCTGAAAGATCAGTATTTGAATTGGTATTCCTTCCCAATGTGCATGGGCATTATCCAATTCACTGAGCATCTAAATGGAACAAAAGCAGGAGCGGGAGAATCCAAGATGACTGAATAGGGAAAAGACAGCTCATTTTGACCATCAGAAGGTAACAGAGGAAATGTGGCGCAGCTGCATTCCCAGGGGAGAGTCAGGAAGACGTCTGCAGCAGAAATCCTGTGGAATGAGGAGAGGCGCTGTGGAGCAAGATGGTGCAAGCACGCAGCAGTGACTGGGGACACCACCAGTGGCCCCCACAGCTGGGGCCGGAGGTGATACCATGTTCTCAGAACCAGGTGAGAGAATATTGCAGCAGCCTGGTCACTGGTGACTGTGCCTGAGGGAGAACCTTGTGGATCATGCTGACTTTCAGTCTGGCCTGGAGAGCTAGCGGGGAGCAGGGTGCTAGCCTAACCCTGTGAAGGGAAAGCACATTTGTTTCTCTGCATCCCCTGACAAGGGCGCCTGGAGAGCAGGGAGGAGACCCTGTCTTAATGCGAGTAGATGCTGTGGGGGTTCACATACATGCAACCAGGAGATTTTTATCAGAGGGATAAACACACCATCCCTGTGGGGAGCAACTCGGACTAGACTAAGTTACTGGAATTAAGACTTATTCTATGCATCTGCTCTCCCACAATATGGCGCTGAGAAGGGAGAAGCAGCTTCTACACAGCTGCCTCCAGTTCAACCAATGAACAGCAGGACCTGCTCCTGATTGGAGGAGAGCAGTGTACTCGGCGTGTGGGTAGCAGAGTTGGGATTGGCGGAAGAGGACTATAAAGGAGGAGAGAGACAACATGCACCAGGAACATCTAAGGGGAACATCTAAGAGGAACACCTGTGCAGCCCCCGAGAGAGCCGGCTGGCGGTGTGCCGCTCCCCCGCGGAAGTGGGGAATGTGGCAGGGGGAACCGCCCTTCCACGGAGGTGGAAGGGACAGTAACCAACCCGGGAAGAACCAGCAGCAAACCCGGGGAGGGCCAAGCAGACGAAAGAACAACGCAGGGTCCTGTGTCGTTCCTCCACGAAGAGGGGGAGCGACATAATGGTGCCGTGACTCGGATATGAAACTTAGGAGGGAAGAAACGGGAAGAAGTGGAAAATACCGGAGAGAGAGACTAGCAAAGAGCCTAGGGGGAAGCCGGACGAAAAAGGTGCCGGAAGAAGCTATCGAAAGCCTAGGCATAGACTCGGATACGGACTGTGGGAAAGAAGTTAGGATTTAAAGTGAAAGCAAGAAGAAACTTAGACTCAGATACGGACTGCAGGTTGAAAGTGAAAGTGAAACCTATAAGAAACTTAGACTTGGATACGGACTGTGGGGAGAGGCCAGGAGAAATGAGGGAGGAATATTGTTGGAAGAAAACTTAGGGAAACATACCGGGTAGAGAAAAATATGTTAGGGAGGATGTAGCCGCGGGGGCAGGCTGAGGCGGAGACGAAAGCTACCTTGGGATTCGTCGAGTCAGCCTGGGGAATAAGGGGCGAAAAGTTAAAACCAGAAGCGGAAACGTAAGCCAGGTTGGAATCCGTCAGATTAGCCCGGGGAGCAAAGGATGGGAAGCCAAATCGTGGGGCGGAAACGTGAGCTGGGTTGAATTCGCCAGGTTAGCCCGGGGAACTTGGATTGAATGCTAGTGGCGGAAACGTGAGCTGGGGCTGTGTGACTCGCGGAAGCCGCCGCGTGCAGAGAGAGCACGGGGCGTGAATAGATAGGGAATGTGGGGCTAGTGTGAGGCCGTGGTGTGGGCGCAAAGGGGCGCGGAGACCGCGGAGTGCGCGCGCGAAGCCAAGCCGCGCAAAGCCGGGAAGCCGCGCAGATGGGAGAAGCGCGGGCTGAAGCGGCTCAGAGCCGGGAAACCGCCGAGAAGCAGCCTCGGGGCGGGCGCTGGGAAGCCGCAGGGATAAGAGAAACAGAAGTTTAGAAGTAAAATGAGAGAAATAGGAATGCTGGTAGATAGAAGTAAAATAGGAGAAATAGGAATGCCCGGAGATAGAGAAATAGAAAAATAAGGCCTCCCACAACACAGCAATGAGAGAGCTTGGATTCGGTCTGCCTGATTAGAGAGGTGGTGAGCACCTGCGGGCGGCTAGCAGCTTATGCGCCGCAGGTCACCGAAGACAGGCACGAATTAACATCAATAAGTCTCCCCACAATACTGCAATGAGAAGGCTTGGATTCGGTCTGCCTGATTAGTAAGGCGGTAAGCACCAGCAGGCGGCTTGACCAGAGTATGAGCTGCAGGTCACCGAAGATAGGCACGAACCAACACCAATAAGTCTCCCCACAATACGGCAATGAGAAGGCTTGGATTCGGTTTGCCTGATAGGGCTTGTAAGCACCTGCAGGAAGTTCTAGCAGAGCAGAGCATGAGCTGCAGGGCACCGAACACAGGCACGCATCAGCGCCTAAAAACCTCCTCACAACATGGCGAAGAGAGGACCCGGATTCGGTTTGCCTGATTGGTAGGCTTGTAAGCACCTGTGGGCAACTCTAGCAAGCAGAGCAGAGTGTGTGCTGCGGGGCACCGAAGACAGGCGCGTATCAACGCCAAAAATAAAAAGAAAGGGGGATCTGTGGGGAGCAACTCGGACTAGACTAAGTTACTGGAATTAAGACTTATTCTATGCATCTGCTCTCCCACAATATGGCGCTGAGAAGGGAGAAGCAGCTTCTACACAGCTGCCTCCAGTTCAACCAATGAACAGCAGGACCTGCTCCTGATTGGAGGAGAGCAGTGTACTCGGCGTGTGGGTAGCAGAGTTGGGATTGGCGGAAGAGGACTATAAAGGAGGAGAGAGACAACATGCACCAGGAACATCTAAGAGGAACACCTGTGCAGCCCCCGAGAGAGCCGGCCGGCGGTGTGCCGCTCCCCCGCGGAAGTGGGGAAAGTGGCTAGGGGGAACCGCCCTTCCACGGAGGTGGAAGGGACAGTAGCCAACCCGGGAAGAACCAGCAGCAAACCCGGGGAGGGCCGAGCAGAC
Organism: Oryctolagus cuniculus; assembly: GCF_964237555.1. Taxonomy (NCBI): domain Eukaryota; kingdom Metazoa; phylum Chordata; class Mammalia; order Lagomorpha; family Leporidae; genus Oryctolagus; species Oryctolagus cuniculus. Next base: position 81,584,445 of record NC_091436.1, on the reverse strand, counting down.
GAAAGAACAACACAGGGTCCTGTGTCGTTCCTCCACGAAGACGGGGAGCGACAATCCCCACTGACTTTCAGTATGGCCTGGAGGGTTTGCAGGAATGCACTCTTAAGACTGTGAAGTGTTCCCTTCTCCCAACTTTCTCACAGGTGCCCGGACTCAAAACTGCCAAGGCAGAGCACCAAAAGGCATCTGGCTCTGGGAATGACTCTGCTTTCTGTGTGGATGGGGCAGGCTTGCAGGGCTGAGAGTGTATTCCCATTCCTGACTGTGGGAGCCTTGCACACTAGGACTGTGGGAATTCTGTGAGTGCACGATAGGCATTGGGTGTAACTCCATCTTCAGGCAGTTGCTGTATCTGGCTTCAGAGACTCCAAATTCCCTGAGTGCTAGGGGTGGGTCATTGCAGAGGGTTCCCTGCTAACCCTCGGCTTTGATCACCTTGGCGGCTGAGGTAAGGTAGTGATCATATCTCCTGCCTGCTGACAATAGAGCTCTACCACACCCAACCTGAGTGTCACAGTGCATTCTTGTCCCACATTTGAGCACTGACTGGAGCTCCCTGGCTGCATCCAGCACATGCCTCTGGATATCCACTGAAGGAACAGACACTCCCTTAGGCTACAGAGGCATAGTTTAAAGATAAAAGCCATCAGAAGGGGCTGGTGCTGTGGTGTAGCGGGTAAAGCTGCTGCTTGCAGGGCTAGCATCCCATATGGGTGCCGGTTCAACTCCCAGCTGCTCCACTTCTGATCCAGTTCTCTGCTATGGCCTGGGAAAACAGTAGAAGATGTCCCAATTCCTTGGGCCCATGCACCCACATGGGAGACCCAGAGGAGGCTCCCGTCTCCTGGGTTTGGATCAGCACAGCTCCAGCCATTTAAGCCATCTTGGAGAGCAAACTAATGGATGGAAAACCTCTCTCTCTGCCTCTGCATCTCTGTAATTCTGCCTTTTAAATAAATTAATAGATCTTTAAAAATATTTTTAAAAAGCCATCAGAAGAGAGAACCATCAAATGTTTTCACAATTGCCTAACAATAAATGCAGGAACACAAAACACATGAACAAGGAAGACAATATGATTCTCCAAAAGGAATACAACAACACTTCAATATTAGAATGTAAAGATGAAGAGACTGATGAAATGCCTGAAGCAATTCAAAAGAATGTTCTTAATATTACTCAAAAACAGAGAAGCAAATATAAGAGAGAAAGAAATTTACACGATATGGATGATAAATTCTGCTGACAGAGAAACTGAAGAGAAATCAAACTGAAATATTAGAAATGAAGAATTTAATATGTTAAATAGAAAATATAGTGGAAAGCCTTAATAACAGACTTGGTACAGCAGAAGAAAGAATATCTGAGTTAGAAGACAAATCCTTGGAAAAACTTGGACCAAAAAAGGATGAAAAAATTAGAAAACCTGAAAATAGTGTTTAAGATTTATAGAATACTATCAAACAACTCAACATATGGGTATTAGGAGTTCCTGAAGGTTTGGAAAGAGAGAATGGATTAGAAGGCCTACTCTCTGAAAAAATATCAGAAAACTTCTCTAATTAGAAGAAAGAAAGGGACATCCAAGTATAGGAAGCACGTAGAGCTCGGAATAGGCATGATCAGAAAAGATCTTCACCACGACACATTGTAGTCAATCTTTCCACAAATATAAATAAAAAATTCTAAAATGTGCATGACAGAAATGCCAGATTATATTCAGAGGATCTCCAATTAGACTAACAACTGATTTCTCATCCAAAACTCTACAGGCTAGGAAAGAATGAAAAGACGACCCCAAGGGGCCGGCACTGTGGGGTAGTGGGTAAAGCAGCTGCCTGCAGTGCTGGCATCCCATATAGGAGCCAGTTCAAGATCCAGCTGCTCCACTGGCAGTCCAGTTCTCTGCTATGGCCTGGGAAAGCAGTAGAAGATGGCCCAAGTCCTTGGGACTCTTCACCCACATGGGAGACCTGAAGATGCTCCTGGCTACTGATTAGTGCAGCTCCGGCTGTTGTGGCCGTCTGGGGAGTGGCTCAGTGGAAGGAAGACCTCTCTCTCTCTCTCCTTCTCTCTCTCTCTCTCTCCTCTCCTCTCTCTCTGCCTCTGCCTCACTGTAAATCTGCCTTTCAAATAAATAAATAAATAAATATTTTTTTAAAAAAAGACATAGTCCAAGTCTTAAGAGAAAAAACACTGCCAACCAGAATACCGTACCCTGCAAAGCTTTTATTTATTTATTTATTTTAAAGATTTATTTATTTATTTGAAAGGCGGGAGAAGGTGAGAGAAAGAGATGAGAGAGAGAGAGAGAGAGAGAGAGAGATCTTTCACAAAATTGGTTCACTCTCCAAATGGCCACAATGGCCAGGGATGGGCCAGGCTGAAGATAAGAACTTTATCCAGGTCTCCCACATGGGTGCAGGTGCCCAAGCATTTGGGCCACCCTCCACGGCTTTCCCAGGCACATTAGTGGGGGCTGGATCAAAAGTGGAACAGATGGGACTCAAACTGGTACCCATATAGGATGCCAGCACTGTAGGCAGAAACTTAACCTTCTATGCCACATCACTGGCCCTCAAAGCTCTCATTTATAAATAAAGGTTAAATAAACATAAAATAAATAAATAAATAAATATTTAAATAAATAAAGGTTAAATAAACATAAATTGGAAGAATGTGTCTCTACTCATCCAGCCTTACAAATGATACTTAAGCATGAGCTACACACAGAAAAGAGTGATATAGTCAGCATTATGAAAGAATGTGAAGGCAGAAATCTCCTAAGAAAAGCACAAAGAAAATATTTATGGAAAAATGACAGGACCAAGTCATTACTTATCCATAATAACCTTGGGTGTAAGTGGCCTAAATTCTCCAATTAAAATATACAAACTCGCTGAATAGATTAAAAAAAAAAAACATATCTATTTGCTGCCTACAAGAAACACAGTTGACCAACAAAAATACACACAGACATTTAAGTGAAAGGATGTAAAAAGATATTCCATGCTAGTAGAAAGCAAAAATGAGCAAGTGTAGCCATACTAATATCAGACAAAATAGACTTTAATACAAAAACTGGTAACAGAGACAAAGAGGGAAGTATGTAATGGTTAAGGGATCAATTCAACTGGGAGGCATGACTATAGTAAATGTAAATGCACCCAACACCAGGGTGCTGGATATTTAAAAAAAATGTTAATGAATCTAAAGGCAGACATAGATTCCAATACAATCCTAATGGGGGACTTCAATACTCCACTTTCGTCAATGGACAGATTGACTAGACAGACAAATCAACAAAGATACCACAGAACTAATCTATGCTACAGAACTGTGGTCTTCCTCTTTTTTTTTTTTTTTTGTTGTTGTTGAATATTATGGCTGGTGGTGAAATAAACCTGTGATTATAGAGTGAATTAAAATTATGTTGTTGAAAAAAATGAAAAGAAAAGAAGGGAGGAAAAGAGGGGGATTGGGGAAGGGAGATGGGGAGAGAGAGAAGTGTGGTTAATTTCTTAGAACTGTATGTATAAAATGCATGAATTTTGTTCTCTTTATATTAGTGAAAAATTTGAAGAGTGGGGGAGGGTTGGATTTGCTCTCTGATAGCTTGAGCTGAGGCATCCTTTTCCTCCTCTTGACACTCAGTGTGCTTAGGTTGTAAAATCAGGACTGGAATCCATATCATTAGGTTCAGCTCGGAGGCCTTAGAACATTTTGCCATTGGAGTTCCTGGGTCTCCAGCTTGCAGGTGGTAGGCAGATAGTGGGATTCTCAGCTTCACCTCATAATACACTTCTATGGCTTTGTTTCTCTGGAGAGCCCTAATATAGTTGCTATTAATTTATTTTGGAATTTTGTTTCTAAGTTTATAAAATATTTACAAAATTATAGACTACTGTTTTGTGTTAAGAAAAATAGCTAAGATTGAAAGGGGAGAGATATGCTTTGGGAATTCAGGCTCAGAAATCTCAAAATAAATGGATTGAAACTCCAGACAAGGTTCTAGATTCTTGACTCCTCAGAAGGCTATAGCATCAAGATACATTTTCCACAGAAAATGTGCTGTTGTGTGCCCTTATTTTTCAGTACTCTAAGTTTATGTGAGGTTGCAATCACCTTATCCTTAGATGTTTAGTTGAAGTTGCCTATAAAAACTTTTCTGCTTATTGGTTAGTTGTGGGTAGGTTTTAAGGGTTCTAATTTAATGCCCTTAATAATACAGTGATATTTAGTTTTTTTTACATAATCACAGATAATTTTTGAGTTGGATTTTTCTAGAAGAATTCAAATTCTTTTTTAAAAGATTTATTTATTTATCTGAAAGTTAGAATTACACAGAGAGAAGGAGAGGTCTTCTATCCACTGGTTTACTTCCCAATGGCCGCAACAGCGGGAGCTACGCTTATCCAAAGCCAGGAGGCAGGAGCTTCTTCCAGGTCTCCCACATGGGTGCAGGGGCCCAAAGACTTGGGCGATCTTCCACTGCTTTCCCAGGCCATAGAAGAGAGCTGGATCGGAAGTGGAACATCTGGGACTTAAACCGGCACCAATATTACCTGCTACACTACAACATAGGCCCCCAAAATTATTTTTTTTTTTGACAGGCAGAGTGGACAGTGAGAGAGAGAGAGAGAGAGACAGAGAGAAAGGTCTTCCTTTGCCATTGGTTCACCCTCCAATAGCTGCCACGGCCGGCGCACTGTGGCCAGTGCACTGCACTGATCCAAAGCCAAGAGCCAGGCACTTCTCCTGGTCTCCATGTGGGTGCAGGGCCCAAGGACTTGGGCCATCCTCCACTGCACTCCCAGGCCATAGCAGAGAGCTGGCCTGGAAGAGGGGAAACCAGGACAGAATCTGGCTCCCCGACTGGGACTAGAACCCGGTGTGCTGGCGCTGCAGGCAGAGGATTAGCCTATTGAGCCGTGGCACTGGCCCAAAATTTTTTATCATTGTTTCAAGAGCTCTTCTGAACCTAGTTATGTTTAGTTTTCATTCATGATATTTGTTTCTTCTCTAATCTTTTTCTTGATCAGAATTGAGACAACTGCTTATTTTAATAATTATTATTTTCAGAGAACCACATATTCTCACTGTTGATTTCTCTGCTCTACCTTTGTCTTTTATTTGATTGATTGCTTCACTTTTAACTATGTCCTTTGAACTTGTTCTGTTGCCTTTTTAGACTGTATTATTTTCTGACATAAAGTTGTCCTTGTACATTTCCTTCTAATCACATTCATTATGCATTTTGATGTGGAGTATTTTTGTAATCATTCAGCTTTAAGCATTTTATAATTCCCACTGTTATTTAATTTTGAGAACTAAATATGCAGAACTTTTGAAAGTTATTGCTTATTATTGATTTTTTTAAAAGTCAGGTTTATTGAAACATAATTTACATACAGTAAAATTTACTCATTTGAAGTGTTTAGTTTTATGAGTTTTTACAAACATATACAGTCATGAATCCATTTCCAAGTTCAAATACAGAACATTTCCAGCCACCTAAAAATTTCCTTGTGTCCTTTTATGATCAATTTCCTACTCTACCTTCCAGCCTCCAGCAAAAACCGATCTGATTTCTGTCCCTGAGGTTTTGCCTTGTTATTGATTTTAATTTAGCTGTACTGTGGGCAAGGAACACAGGCTTTATAATAATGATTCTTTGATATTTGATGAGATTTGTTTTGGGCCTTTTATGTCCCTAATTATCATAAAGCATCTCTAGTCTTGAATTATTATATTCAGAGTCCTATTCCGTCAATTAAAACTAACTTGCTTTATAGATTTTTCAAATTTTCTGTCTCCTTACTCATTTTCTGTCTGCTTTTCTGGATTAATTGATTTCTGAGAGAGGTATATAAAAATCATTCACTATTGTGGTAGATTTGGCAGTTACTTCTTGCAGTTTTATTCATTCTTTGCCTCATGCATTATGATGTTAGGTGCTTACAAGTTTAGAATTTATAATTTATTCCTAGTCTTTTATTTTAAACATTTTTAAGTCCTATATTTTATGCAATTTTGTAGGAAGTCTAGAGGTGTGTTTTATTTTTTTTTACCCAGTCTAATAATTTTCTCCTTTTGGTTAAACAACTTAGACCATTTACATTTATTGTAATTATTGATACTCTTTATTTTTTTCTCTCTCGCCTTGCTTCTCGCTTCAGATTTTTTTTCTTCTTATTTTGCCTACTTTTGAATCATTTAAGTTTTTGTTTGTTCATTTGTTTCATTCCTTACTTCACCTGCCTTGGAAAGTTATATACACTAGAGCTATTCTGTGTGTGATTACTCAAAAAAAGTTTTTTTAAGGATTTATTTATTTATTTGAGAGGTAGTATTACAGAGAGATAGGGGAAGAGACAGAGCAAGAGAGGTCTTCCATTCACTGGTTCATTCCAAATGGCTTCAATGGCCAGAGCTGGGCAGACCTGAAGCCAGGGGCCAGGACCTTCTTCCAGGCTTCCCACAAGGGTTCAGGGGCCCAGATATTTGGGCTATCTTCCACTGATTTCCCAGTAGTATTATGAGGGAGCTAGATCAGAAGCAGAGCAACCAGGACTCTAGTTGGCAAACATATGGGATGCTGGCACTGCAGGTGGGAGCTTTACCTGCTATGCCACAGCACTGTCCCCACCCACAATGTTTTAATATATTTATTTGACTTACCAAAGTGTGAATTTAGTATTCCTATATTCTAAAATAACCAATAGCTTCAGAATTCTATAAACATGATTATACCTTTCCCATCTTCTACATTATTGTTATTCAGTATTTAGGTTCTAATCTAGTTTGTATTCCTCCAGACTAGCTATTTTATGGAGTCTGTTTAAATCTATGCACATATTTGCTGGATTCCTAATTCACCAGTACTTCTAGTTTCAAAGACTTTCCCCCTATATCAGGTTAATGAACTATATCCTTTACAAATTCTTTCAATGGTACTCTGTTGCTGGTCAACTCTTAATTTGCTCTTGTACCTTCTACCCATGGGTGAAATGTTCAAGACTCCCAGTGCATGCCTAAAACACAGATAGAACTGAATTGTATGTATATTATGTTTTTCCTACACATAAATATCTATGATAAAGTTTAATTTGTAAATTAGACATAGTAAAAGGTTAATAATAACTAATAATAAAATAGAACAATTATGACAATATACTGTAATAAAATTGCCAGCATCACTGTTCTTGTTATTTGGAGCCATTATTAAATAAAATAAAGGTTACATAAAGACAGTAACTATGATAGCATGACAGTCACTCTGGTAACTGAGGTGCCTACTCAGCGACTTATGGGCATGCAACATAGATAGCCTGGATATAATGGACCAAGGGATAAGTATCTTGCAGGATATACTGGAACCGAACAGATTTCATCACAATACTTAGAATGGTGTACAGTTTAACATTTATATTACCTTATTCCTGAAATTTTCTATTTAATATTTTTGGACTGTGGTTAATAGGGGAAAGTGAAACTCTGGAAAGCAAAACCATGTATGAAGGGGAACTATTGTACACCTAACCTATAAATTTCTGTTTCCCAATAACTCTTCTGACTGGTGTTTTGTGTACCTTAGGTTGCAACATGGGTCACAGCATCACTGGTTCTGGGCAGACAGTTGTTCTCTCTGTGTGCCTAAGTCTAGTAAACTACTAGCTCTGGTTTTCCATTTTTTGCCATTAAGTCTTAGGATCCATTTATTTACAAAATCAGCTTTAGAGACTTCTAAGTCATAAGTTCTACAGTTCTACAATCTGCCTCATTTTTATTCTTATTAATTTCCTCCTAGGAATTTAACTTGACCTATATCAGAGCCTCACATTTTGTCTTTCATGTGTCTTAATTATTTTTCATAATTCATATCTCTTGGTGTTGCATCTGGAGCAATTTTCTTAGAATTACCTTCCAAATTATGACAAATAACTATGTAACCCTCCAAAGATCCAGGTTTTAAGCAGAGGTCTCAGTTCTCAACTTGAAAGCCCAGTTCTTAGGTGCTCTTCCCTTAGAGGATGCTGTTAAAAGTAAGGCGTTAGGTTAGGGATAAGAGCAAATGTTGTCTAAGTGAATCTAAACCTCACCTCAGGTTACTTACCTGGTTTTCAGGATTTTTTTTTTTTTTTTGAACAGGCAGAGTTAGATAGTGAGAGAGAGAGACAGAGAGAAAGGTCTTCCTTCCCTTGGTTCACCCCCCAAATGGCTGCTACGGCCGGCACTCTGCGCCGATCTGAAGCCAGGAGTCAGGTGCTTCCTCCTGGTCTCCCACGAGGGTGCAGGGCCCAAGCACTTGGGCCATCCTCCACTGCCTTCCCGGGCCACAGCAGAGAGCTGTACTGGAAGAGGAGCAACCGGGACAGAATCTGGCGCCCCAACCAGGACTAGAACCTGGGGTACCGGTGCTGCAGGCAGAGGATTAGCCTAGTGAGCTGTGGTGCTGGCCTGCTTTTTTTTTTTTCAGCCTCCTGGTATCTTGTCTATATTTTTATAATCTCAGCTATATCTTTGTGATTTGTAAGAATACAAATATGAATTCTACAAACACAAAAATACAAATTCTACAACCCTGCTATCTTGTATTTATTATTTTACTTATATGTACACAGAATCATTCTTTTCTACACACTTTCTTCATTTAGTGATATGAATTTCTTTCTTATGACATTTTCCAGTAACTGACTTAATGTTAAATGTGAATTTTCTGAGATGCCAAACCGCTGGAGGCAGAGTCCAGGGAATGTACACACTAACCATTTTCATTCCAGCCAAGGGGCTATTTTTGACTGGTATTGAGTTGACATTAAAAATAGAAGAGTTGGCTGGCACCGCGGCTCACTAGGCTAATCCTCTGCCTTGCGGCGCCGGCACACCGGGTTCTAGTCCCGGTTGGGGCGCCGGATTCTGTCCCGGTTGCCCCTCTTCCAGGCCAGCTCTCTGCTGTGGCCCGGGAGTGCAGTGGAGGATGGCCCAAGTGCTTGGGCCCTGCACCCCATGGGAGACCTGGATAAGTACCTGGCTCCTGCCATCGGATCAGTGCGGTGCGCAGGCCGCAGCGCGCCGGCCGAGGCGGCCATTGGAGGGCGAACCAACGGCAAAGGAAGACCTTTCTCTCTGTTTCTCTCTCTCACTATCCACTCTGCCTGTCAAAAAAAAAAAAAAAAAAAAGTATTATGGAACTGGCAAGTCCCTACTTTGCTCAAAAAGTATCTCTGGCAAGTGTATACCATTTTGGAGAATTAGAAGGAGACATCTGCAACTGTGAGGAGATATCCTGTACTTGCAAATGTTCTATATGCCCTCCTCACTTCAGGTTAACTTTCTATATATTTTATTCCATAAAGTGTTTGTGGTTCCTTGCCACCATGCCAAACTACTTCTGGTGGTTCATTCACCTCCTTTGATAAAATAGGCTCCTTTCCAGCAAAGCTACCCATTTATGATATAGATTTATAATTGTTGCACTGTGCATCTATTTAGAGAATACTTCAACTATAACGTAAATTCTTCAAAATTGTTTTCTTATGCCTTTCATAAATTTTAGCACCTTGTTGTGGCAGGTTCTCAATATATGCTTTTTGAGTAAATGAGTGAACACAAACCCTTTTCAATACTTCTTGAGTGATCTATCACATAAATTTCTATCTAGAGACTATTTTGAAAGATAATTTGTATCCCTAAATGAAACTGTTTAGTCCCAATGGCCTAACATTTCAAAGAGTTTTAGTACTTAGCAACCATTTAATGTATGGATTATTGACCAGTTCCTTCATATTGCTGGTTCTTTGAGCTGTCCAAATCTGTCAACAGAAGTCTGTTCTACAAACTTCGAGATAAATTACTTAATAGTCTGTAAAGATTGCTGCTGAGGATGGCTATGCCATTAACTAATAGGTTATCAGGTTAACAGATCTCTGGCTGGATTATTTCACTCCTGTATGCATGTTAGAGAATACCTTTAAAAGCCTCAAGCTGAATCAGATAAACATTTGTTGCTCTTCCACTGTGGATAAAATACTATCTAGGTACTAGAATGAATATGGAATGGGAATCGACTTTAAAACAAAAACAGCACCACAATAGAAATGTCAAAGTCAAATAGTTGCTGTCCTTAATGAAGGCTTGCTATGAAGATGGGCCAATTTTATGCCAATTGGCCTATCATATAAGAAATGGCATCAAAATGGTCACCTTTCTGAATGTCTTAAACAAGTATTTACTGAATGTTTGTATAGGCACATTTGTGCTGTAAGAGTATCTTATTGATTATTCTTGTTTTTGTGTATAAAAGGTGAAATGAAAAGAAACATGAACAGCATTTGGATAATTAAGAGTTGTGCAGCAACAGTAGTAGTTGTAATCATAGCTATGGTTAAAAAATCAAACTTATCAAATACTGTTCTATGTATGTTTCCTTCCAGGCAAGTAATGTCATGTCTAAGAAAAGATTTCCCAGGAAAGAATAGGATTCCTGTCAACTCCAGAGGTTATCTGTAATGGTTAAAAATATTGCCATTATTAACAGAGCTTCTTTGAATCTCCTGCTTTTCAATTGCTGACAATATGAAGCTCGGGAAGTCATTGAACTTCCCTGTAGTTTCATTAATCAAATGGGTACACTGCCTACTTTACTATCTACTTTAACCAGGTGGATGTAAGTGCATGGAACTTAGCTTGCATATTCAACATGTTCAACATATAGTAACAGTTATTATCCTAGTAATTTTTCAGTCTCAAAATTGTATGTCTTCTGTGACTATAAAAATCTAGTGATGCCATTTACTGTTATAAAGTATCTGAAGACTTGATTGTTATGAGTCAATTTTGAAGATAAAATAGACTTAGAGTGAAGATGGAAAGTTGGGTTGAGAAGGGATAGGCTGCCTTCAGGCATGTTGGTGAAAATGGGAGACAGAAAACTGGGTTGGAGAAACAATATAATTACAGAAAGGAAGGGAGGATTATTGCTGCAGTATCCTCCATTGAGCCAAGAAGACTGCTTGTTAAATCTAGTTTAAAAGAGGAAAACATAACCAGAAAGCACACAGGAATTTGGCTTTTTCAGAGTGACATTTCTTGTAGAAATAATTATGGTGAAATTTCTGAAAAAATTAAGCAATACCATACAGGTATATCACATGACTATTGACCTTCCTTGTATCTCTGTGTAAGAATTTTTCTCTGTTTTTTTTTTTTTTTTTTTCATCAATATAGCCTCCCAAACAAGACTTAGTTTTCCTGACTCTTTGGCTTCCTGAATGTTACCACAAGGTCAGAGGTCACAGACATTCATCTGCTGCAGAAAATAAAGTGAGGAAAGATTTTATTTCCTCATTAAACTCATTTTAACTTACATAAAATGAAAATGTTTGATAAATACAAATAAATCTTGGAGAGAGAGCTGACAGAATGATAAAAATGAATTTTCCTCTCGTCTGGTAAGGAGGTACCTTTGGGGTGCAACAGGACCCATTCCCAGGCTATGGACTTCAGGGTGCACGAACATTAGAGTTGCTCAATCCAGGTTGGTGCTAAGATTTCAAATCTAGCTGTCGGCTGTCATTTCCCTTTCGGCAGGGCGGCCTCATGATTCATTGCCAGCAGCCTGCCCCTGGAGGGATAGTTAATGAGGTTGGAAGTTTCGCTTAAACTTTCTTTTCAAAGTCCTGTTCTTTCCAGGAAGATGAAAGTCAAGAGCTCCCAGATAAGCTTAGCTGGAGTGCATTCCACTTCTCTGAGAATGGCAGAGGAAATGTAGGTGGAAACGTAGGGACTGTGCCTGATTTAACTGGGTGGGACTACCCAACTGTTACCTGCTGTGATGTTGCTCAGGCAGGTACCAATTTGCCTCAGGCATTTAGAGGGCTTATTTCTTCAGGTGGGCTGGCCCATTATCTCCTCAGGGCACAAGCCTACTTTCCATTAGCGCTGATGTGAAGGGCGTACTCACTGAATCATGAGCACACAGGCGTGTGTGAAAAAGCAAGACTGGGGCTGTGGAAAGGAAACCGTCAGAGGTAGGAGGAGGCTCCCCTGGAATGGCAACAGACATTCTTGCAAGGGAGAACGCATTTTATTCCTGTCATTATTAGTGGAGTTAAGAGACTGTGAGGGCCAAAGAATGCCAAATGTAGAGCATGAAAGTTTCTGCCTGGCCCACAGGTGTCAGCGGGTTAAACAGACAGATTTTCAAAGTACCAGAAAAGCGAGAAGGAAAGAAGGAAGACACTGCAGAATAGGTAGCCCCAGCCAGGCAACGGAGGGAGACAGAGACCTGAAGCGTTGCGTGCACAGGTGTGGCTTGCGGCCGGCTGCGGAAAACTCCTGACCTTCTCTATGTAGTGGTGACTCCCACCGCTCCTGCAGAGCATGGGAGTTCCAAGTTTGTTGCTAAGTAGTAATTTGTCCCAGCTGGTGGTACTGATAAAGCACTTTATATAGAAGCTGGTTGAAATAGTTAGAAGGTTGAAGTGTGGATGAGTGAGGAGAGTCTGTTCAAATTTTACGTTGCAATGATTCAGGTTTCCTTATAGCTTAGCTGTTAACTCTGATATCGATATTTCTCAGGGACTTTTGCTTCAAACTTGATTTCACCAGGTCAGTTAACTAATACACTTAACCCATGTTGATGGAGCCAGTTGTTCTCTGGAAGTTCTCTGAAGCTTGAACACGGAGTCTTTAGATTATGAAAGTAATTATTGCAAATGTCATCTTATTATGTCAACCATTAAACAGTTGGTGAGTGTCTTTAAAGCATGGTCCCAACCACCTGGTGTGTTTGCAAAAGTGCACTTCCTTAAGTCCTGCTTGAGATCTGCCTCTTTCAGTTTATTGTGCATATGCACACACACACTCAGGGGATCCTTATAAATACTGGTATTTGGAGCCACTGCATGGGTTAATTATCAATTTTAAACTTCAGGTGGACAATCCTCGTATGTTTCTTTGTGCTAATTAAAATGAAGTACAAATGCAAATACATGGTAGCTATGATTCTTAGTTTACATGGCCTCTGCAGAAGTAGAAGTAAAAGGCTTGTCCTCTCCTAGGAATCCAGAAGGAAAGAGTAAATGTTTCACACTTAAAAATTATATATCCTAGGCCTATCTAACATCTACCAGTACTCTGATGTGAAATAATGGCATCACAAGTGGCAACATAATCCATTGTGCCACAACGTTGGAACCCTATCAAACTTATACCAGTAGATTAAATTAATTACCCTGGTGGGGGGGTGACATTGTGATAGAGTGGGTTATGCTGTTCGCTTCAGTGTGAGCATCTCATCTGAACACCAGTTCATGTCCTGGTTGTTCTACTTCTGGCTCAGCTCCCTGATAATGTGCCTGAGAAGGCAGCAGAAGACAGCGGGAGTGCTCAGGTCCCTGCCACCCATGTAGGAGACCTAGACAGAGTTCCAGGCTCCTGGCTTCGTCCTGGTCTAGCCCCGGCCATTGCAGCCATTTGGCAAGTGAACCAGGAGATAGGATATATCTCTCTGTCTCTCTGTCTCTCTCTGTCTCTTTCTCTGTAACTCTGCCTTCCAAATAAATAAATATTTTTAAAATATCACCTTGAACAAGTCTTAAAACAGAAATACATTTCTATCCATACTTAACTATTATTATTTATACTTCAGCATAACTATAGTCTTCCATTTAAAATGACTTAAGAAAATCTGAATGATCTTTCCACCTTTCTTGGAAGAACACTAAAGAGACATAACACTGTAACACATGATATGTGTAAAGACTGAGACAGTGATTATCATACAATGATGCCCAGAAAATATAGTCCAGGGTTTCTTCCTTTTTCTTCTCCTTTTCTCCCCTCTTGATAGCTCTAGGAATTCATAGCAACTTTAGAGCAAACACTTTCCTGACCATGATTCCTACTGAAGTCACAGGCACTCTCTTCTTCCTATTTGGAACATAGGAGATAATTAAAGGCACCATTTGGATCTTAATTAAAAGCATCTTTTTGACCTGACTTGGCCTTCATGTAAATTTGGAAATGTGTGCTTCCTGTTGTATCACTGTTCTCAACACAGTCTTTGGAGAAACAGAAGATAACTGTGGGAAACTCCTCTATAAAAAGTCTACAGACACTATTCCCTTTTGTCCAAATGGGGGGAAAAAAGTAACATTCATGGTTCATCTTTGGGAAAATCAATTGAGCTATATATTCTCATCAGTGTAGTTGCAGTTTTGAACAAAGATTTTAACTAGACTAAGGACACCTTCATTTATCTCTTGCTCTGACATTTATTGCTGCCCCAGATTAAATACCTATGCCCTTGGATCAATTACCCAGAATCTTCTAATTGAGCAGCCCTATTATGAGATCTGGGACAGAGCATTATCCATTACCCTTCACCTCCATGTATACGATCATATGTAATCACAGAGCAGCCCCTCAAAGAAGCTCAAAGAGGCCATTTTTCTTTCCTGGAACAATCCTTGTTTAGGTGAGCAATGATATCACATTTCACTTTCATCATTGCTTTTAAACAAACACTCATGAAAATTACCATTTATTTTTAGAACCCATTTTGAAGTGTTCCTGAATTACCATCTTTTAAAAACAGAATATAGGTCATTGGCAGAATGCTATCTATATAGCTTTGTCAACATCTATCTCTGTATTATAAATAGTTTTAGCTCTATTCCTCTTGTTCATTTTAAATCATAATTTTCTAGGGCAGAGTCGCCCGGATCATAGATCTTGCAGCACACCTATCTCTATCACATGCAACCGCTGCTTCTTTTGGACCTCTAATTTATGTATTTTAAAATACTATTAAAGTAGACTTGGCAGGGCAAACAATAGTAATTTGCTTTTTCTTTTGATTGCAAATGTGGCTTCTGGGTTACCTGAGCACTAACAGTTTCTTTTCTTTTCTTTGAGCTGCAATGGGATTTTAAATTAAAATTTGTTTTGGGGGCCGGCACTATGGCATAGAGGGTAAAGACGCCACATGCTGTGCTGGCATCCCATATGGACACGGGTTCATGTCTCAGCTGCTCCACTTCCAATCCAGCTCTCTGCGATGGTCTGGGAAGGCTGTAGAGGATGGCTCAGGTCCTTGGGACCCTGCACCCATGTGGGAGAAGAAGCTCCTGGCTCCTGGCTTTGGATCGGTGCAGCTCCATCCATTAGGACCATTTGGGGAGTGAACCAGCAGATGGAAAATCTCTCTCTCTCTCTCTCCCCCTCTCCCTTCCCCCTCTCCCTCTCTCTCTCTCTCTCCCCCTCTCCCCCCCTCCATCTATCTCTCTGCCTCCACCTCTCTGTAACTCTGCCTTTCAAATACAATAATTAAATCTTTTAAAAAATTTATTTTGAAAACAAAAACAACCTAGCGAAGCTAAGAATCTGAGTCTTTATATTCTGTTTGAATTTGAAATTACAGTTGGTGGTCAGTATGTATTTTAAAATTTAATTTAGAAAGTGAACATTAATGAAGAAAGAAAAAGCAATGTGGTAAAAGAGACCCAGAATATTGGAAGAATCCTGATTCTGACGTCAGTTTTAGATGTACCTAATCTTGGTGTTCTAGATTTTTGCCACATGCCACCTGTGGTGCAGAATCATTAAGTTTGAATTGAGTGTGAGGTTAGTAGAAGTTTGATGCTCAAAGAATAGACCTAAGTGGCAGAGATACTCTGAATTTTGTATACTTTAGCATGATTACTTGGAAAAACTACTCCCTTTGAGGTAGTGAGGTGGTAGAAATTGGAGTTGTCAATACTTTCTAGGAGGATTAAGTTTACTTGTCGTGTATAACTTATGCATGGAGCAACCTGTGTATATTAGAGCAACACTTGAGTGATGTCAGTCTCAGAGAATGAGGGTCCAGCCAGGGAAGACATATCAATCGGAAGAAGGAAGGAAGGAGAAGGAGGAGGATGCAAATAGTATTTGAATGGAAATTTTAAAGTAATGATTAGCCACTCTAAAGAAACTTCAGTAAATATTAATGAATGCAGAAGTCTCTAATAGGTACTTTCCTCTAATAAATTTGATTATTTATTACTCCTTTAATCATAATGCTTCTCCTGTTGACAACCACAGGAGAATTTTCTTATGATAATCCTGAATCTTCAACAAATATATTCAAAAATGTTCTTGGCTTAAATCTGATCCACACTGTTTCTTGACTGCTGGTTCAAACTCCATTTTATTTTTGTTTGTTTGATCATTAAACTTTGAAACTCATGAAGTCATGACATCATTTAAGTTTATTATTATCTCCCCACTGCTTGGTCCATGCCAGGCATGTTGCTGGTTAGTTGCTAAAATTGTTGAGTCACTTTGTTTTGAAAGATACAATGAAAAGGCTTATTGGAACACTGCTACCTCTCTCTTCAGTGAGGTCTATGGGGTTCATTGTGCTGTATACATGGCACTGTATACACATCTCTCTCACATATATGCTATCGTGCCTGTCACCCTGTGTTTCCATCTTAGCCTGGGCAGTCCTGCCCACTGAGTGTGAACAGGTGAAAGATTAATGAATGGGAGCAACATATAGAGCTTATGGGCCTGAGTTTCATTTGGCTCCTCCCAGTGCCTCTCTTTGTTGTGGGTACTTAGGGATGCTTTTACTCAGGGGGACTGCCACATCTGTTCATGGCTCAAGTATTTCTTAGCATTTTAGAATGGTTTAATCCAGATGTTTGTTCTCTAGAGTTTAATGGTGTTGAGCTTACTTCTCGTATCCCCTGGGAGAGGGGTTCATATGGTAATAAATTACTTTGCTAGAAAGGAGAGCTGGGAGTTGAATCCCAGAGTCTGCTGCATCCGTTCCAGGCCAACTGTTTTCCTAAAGTAGGGGAAATGTTGTAATGGGAATAAAGTGTCTGTCCTCTTAAGTGTCCTCACCTCTAGTAGGAAAAATTCAATTTCCCTGAAAGATATGTCATCACTTTTCCCTTCCTGAGACTTTAATCTCTGTATCACAGTGGAAACGGAGCTGAGGATCAAAGATACAATACAAATTACTGGGTCACGTTTTGAACCCTACTCATGTGGTCATCAGAATGTCTAGGAGCAGGAGGTAGCAGACACAGATGGAGAGCTGTGGGAGTGTCGGAGGAACAGCAGGGAAGGCCGCTGAAATTATCTGAACACAGAATGGTGATTTTGATACTGTGTTCTGCCACCAAGCACAGGTTATTAGCCGTAAAAAATCAATTTTCCTTGATATTGTCTTTACGTCCCCTACCTCTTCTCTGAAATTTAGGTGATGGCCAAAGTAACTTCAGACAGTATATTGCGTGGCACGTTATATGTTTGTTGCATTTAGCTGCTCTGAACATTATAAAATCAATAGAATACAATGCTGAAGCCAAATTTCAAAATGGATACTGTATTTTTCCGATCTGCCTTGTAATTTCAATCAGACAAGGTTTTTTTGTTTCTTGTCCAAAGCTCTTATGTGAGCAGTTTCTTTCAAAAAGCTAAATATAATATGTGGATATGCTTCAGTTTAATCACTACATATTTATTTAGTTCATAATATGTGCAGAGTACATCCAAGGTGGTGTGCTAGAAATATAGTTTGTATTAGACAGCGCCTGCCTGCACGTTCCCTCTCTCATAGAATTTACTTGTGTTATAACATTTTTATTCATTTTCAATTTATGAGCTTATCTTTCCTAAAAATAAACTTAGAATAAGTATATTACCGACAAACTGGAAGTGAGAGAAAACATGCACATATAGTCACCACCCTAGCAGAAGGCTGCTAGCATTTTGGTATGTATCCTTCAGGTCTTTTTTTCTGGCCATGTACATTTTTTCCTTTAGTCATAACATTATACATATATGGTTATGGCCTTTCTTTGCACGTTCTACTGCAAAGTTTTCAGCAACTTAACTCTGATGAGTCACAACACCTTGAAGATTAGATGAGGGCTATGGTTTAGATGGCTGCAGTGGCAGCATGGGATAGTGAAGAGAGCATGGGTTCTGCCCAGAGAGTGGTCTTGACTGTAGGCTTGAGTACTTTCGTGCTCTGCAATCGGAGGCAAGCTATTTCTCCTCTGTGAGCCTGGTTTTTCACATCTGTGCAATCTGCCATGTATCTAGTGAATATCTGATCTGAAAATGGTAGTTATTAGCATCTAGGCTCTTTCCATTTTTGCCATGATATATATCATGCAGAACATCTTTGCACATACAATACTTCCAGATTTTCTGTTATTTTCCTTGACTAGCTCTCCGGAGTAGAACTTGTGGGTTGATTTAATGAAAGGGTTTTGATTTACTTTATTGCATTGCTTTTCAAAAGAATTTACTAATTTTATCACACTATCAATGTATGAGAGAACCTAGTCTCACATTTTAAGTTTCAGGTGAACTTTACAGTCATTGTTTTAATTTCCAGTGATTGAAAACATACTTTTGATTGTAGTAATCAGTCTCCTGAATCAGAACTATTATATGCTTGTTTTATACTAAAATATTTTCCATTTTCATACTTTGTGTTTATAATATAGCCCATCTTTACCATCAAGAAAATGTGTAGTTTTATTGCTGTTGGGAGTATATGCATGTTATATTATTATAGACTGTATAATTAAAGATAATTGCATTATTTATGCTTATAATCTATGTTTTTTACTTTCCTTTATGTCTGCTTCTGCATCATTCCTTTTCACCAGTCAGGATTTCTCAACAAATATAAGTAGTGATAGAGATAACAGGCATCCTTGTTTTATCTGACTATAAAAGGAATCCCTTTAGGACAACATTTCCCAAACTGTGTTCTGAGGGGACTAATGCTTTGAGCAAAAGAAAAAAATGTTGCATTCCGCTGAGATTTGCAATTCACATTACCATATTAACATTTCCAAGAAGTCTTGCCCTCAGAAACAAGTTTAACTTTATTCAACCCAACATTTCCCACATTTATTTGAATAAGGAATCCCCACACCCTTCTTAAAAAGAACTGTACATATTAACATTTTAGAGGACAGTACTCTGAGGAACTCCCATCTGGGAGAAAATACTGTACTATATTCTCACAAAATATAAGGTTAGGATTTGTTTAGAAAAGGAAGTATCCATTTATTCAATCTCTTCTAAAAATGTTATTAGTTGAAATGACTGTTAAGTGTTTTTTGAAGCATTTATTGAGCTGATTAGTTTTTTGTCATGCATATTAGCCTAAAATGACATGATATAATTAAAAGATCCTCAATATCCTGGGATACAGCCCATGTGGGATTGGTGGGTTATTTTCTAATATACCTTGGATTGTCTTTGCTAATATTTTAAAGTTCTTAGAATTTTTGCATCTATATTCATAATTGAAATTGGCCTATACTTTTTATTTTTTGTAATAACTTTTTTAGACTCGGTATCAGGGATATATATTTGCTCTGTCAAATGATGTGAGTACTTTCCTATCTCCTGCTCAATACAGTAACTGTTAATAACCAACATGGGAATTCTTTGCCTCTTGGATGTTTGA
The DNA here is from genome assembly GCF_964237555.1 of Oryctolagus cuniculus. Taxonomy (NCBI): domain Eukaryota; kingdom Metazoa; phylum Chordata; class Mammalia; order Lagomorpha; family Leporidae; genus Oryctolagus; species Oryctolagus cuniculus. The sequence continues at coordinate 81,564,950 of NC_091436.1, read as the reverse complement.
AATAATTCCCTGGTTAATGGGCTGAAGCCTTTTATGGGAGATGTTCTTTAATAACTCTATCAATAATTTCCCCAGTATTGCTCTGGTAAGATTTTCTTTTTGTTGTTAAGTCAATTTTGGTGATTTATATTTTTTCCAGGAAGTTGTCTGTTTTGTAGAGATTGTTTAATTTATTTTCTTATAATTATCTGTAGGATGCTTTATAGTTTCCAAATATGTTCTGCAACTCACTTTTATAGTCTTCTTTTTTATAATTGTGCTGGGTCTGCTTCTGAAATAGGACAGCTAGAGTAGAGCAAGAGCTGGAACCCACACCTCCTCACCATATGTTATCCTATCTGCCTACCCAGCCAGGATCTTTCTACTCTCAGCTGGGAACTTGGGGCAATACCATGGAACCACTCCCCTTCTAACCTCATAAGAGGCCAGCAGCTGGGAGAGGCTGTCTCTCTCTCCCCAAAGATGAGGAAGAGACAGGCTGCTGAGGTACCATCTCTGTACTTCCCTCCCCTATGCTTTTCCCTTCCTAGCCCACTCTATTCCTGAACAATGCACATGTGTATGCATGTTTTCTCCACCTTTTAAATAAACTTTATCACTTTGTGCACTATATTTGTACCTGAACTAGAATGCTTCTCTAGGTATAAGCCAAGAGCCTAGAACAGGAATTTAGCCGACCTTGCCCATGACGCTTCTTTCTATAAAAGCTACTGCTTGATGCCAGCATTGTGGCGCAGCAGGTTAACGCCCTGGCCTGAAGTGCTGGCATCCCATATGGGTGCCGGTTCTAGTCCTGACTGCTCCTCTTCCGATCAAGCTCTCTGCTATGGCCTGGGAAAGCAGTAGAGGATGGCCCAAGTCCTTGGGCCCCTGCCCCCGCATGGGAGACCCAGAGGAAGCTCCTGGCTCCTGGCTTAAGATCTGTGCAACTCTGGCCGTTGCGACCATCTGGGGAGTGAACCAGCGCATGGAAGATATCTCTGTCTCTATGTCTCTCTGTAACTCTGTCTTTCAAAAAATAAAATGTCTTTTTTTTAAAAAAAAAAAAGCTACTGCTTGAATTTATTTACTCCACTGTTTTCCCCTTTTATTTTCTGATTTTATTATGTCCTTTCTATTTCTGGAAGCTACTTTTTTGCAAATTTGATGAAATACTGACTTGACTATCATTTTCTTTTTCTTTTACTTTTGAACAATAAGAACATAAATTTGCTTATGTGTAGATCTACAAATTCCATTAAATTTTATATATTTTTTGTAAATATTTATTTATTTGAAAAGCAGAATTACAGAGAGAGAGAGAAGTAGAGACAGAGATCTTCCATTTGCTTGTTCACCCCCAACATGGCTGCGATGACTGGGGCTGGGCCAGGCCAATGCCAGGAGCCAGGAGCCAGGAGCTTCTTCTGGGTTTCCCACTTGGGCCATTCTCTAGTGCTTTTCCAGGTGCATTAGCAGGGAGCTGGATTGGAAGTGGAGCAGCGGGGACTCTGCTGTAGGACGTGGGTTTAACCTTCTGGCCTCTATATATTTTATTATTATTATTATTGTCAAAATAAGCTTTTGTTGTGTCATTAGCTAGCTCATTGATAAGCTGAGGAAGATTTTTTTCTTTTTAAAGCTTTATTTATTTATTTGAAAGTCAGAGTTACACAGAGAGAGAAGAGGCAGAGAGAGAGAGAATCTTTCATCTGCTGGTTCACTCCCCAGAGTGAACTGCCAGAAGCAACTGCCAGAGCTTCACCGATCCAAAGTCAGGAGCCAGAAGCTTCTTCCGGGTCTCCCATGCAGATGCAGGGGCCCAAGCACTTGGTCCATCCTCTACTGCTTTCTCAGGCCATAGCAGAGAGCTGGATCAGAAGTGGAGCAGCTGGGACTTAAACTGGCGCCCATATGGGATGCTAGCACTGCAGGTAGTGGCTTTACCCACTACGCCACAGCACCAGGACCCAAAATTTATTTTTTTCAAATTTCTTTTTACTTATTCAAAAGGCAGAGTTATAGAGAGAGAAGGGAAGAAAGAGAAAGAGATCTTCCATCTGCTTGTTTACTATCCAAATGGTTGCAATAGCCAGGGCTGGGCCAAGTTGAAACCAGGAGCTAGGAATTCAGTCTGGGTCTCCCACATGGGAGCAGGTGCCTAAGCACTGGTGCTACTTTCTGCTGCTCTCCCAGGTGCATTAGCAGGGATATGGATCTGAAGTAGAACAGCCAGAACTCAAACTGGTGCTCAGCCTGCTGTACCACAATGGCATCTCCAGGAAAAATTTCTTAAAGAGCTTGAGATATGTAACTGTTGTGCGTAACCTTTTCTTTCTCATTTTACCTGTTAGGTCTAATAGTCTGAGAAAACTGTTTGGGAACAAAAAAAAAAAAAACAAAAATAAAAACAAACAACAAACAACAACAACAAAAACTACTAAAGTCAGTGAATCCCCAGTAAAATTTTGATTTTCTACCTGCTTGTGTCTAATTAAAGTGTCTATTTAAAGCTACTTTATATTTATTAAACAAATACCAATAAAGCCATTTAGCACTTACTATTTGTAAATATTAATCCAATTAATATTATAGCAACCTTGTGAGAGAAACATTTCTATCTATCTTTACAGATGGATAAAGCAAGGCACAGAGAATGCCGTGGGAGCCAGGACTTTAACCCTAGGTCTGACTTCAGTCTGCAGTCTGAACCAAAGGTAAAACTGCTTTCTGTTTGGAAATTCTGCTCACTTGTTCTTTTGACACAAATGTCACCATATGTAAGTTGGAGAAAACCTTCTCCCTTTGTAACCTAGTTAAGATTTTAGAAAATATTAGAACTGTGTCATTGTGGACTTTGATACCTGCTCCAAGGAAAAAGGGGTCAGAACACGCTCATCTTGTTCCATGCTTAGCCAGAATTGCTTCCTAGTCTTTTCCCTGTGAAATCTACAGGCTAAACCTATCTGTGTCAATGCCCATCACCAAACCAATCTTAACAGCTGCATTGTCCACAGAGTTTAGGTCATTAATATCTTCTACTGATGACAGAGGATTGCAAGCAAAATGAGTGACACTGAGACAGTCCTTGGCATTGCATGAGGAAGGGAAGAAAAGGAGAGGAAATGTGACTTGTCTCTGTTCTTGTTTTTTCTGCACTTTTGTGTCAAATTTGTCAAAAGAATTCGAAGCATACTGTGGCCCCAAGCATGGAGGTCTGAGTACAGGAAGCACTGACATGGTTCAGGAGAAACACAAGGCTCAGTGCTCCTTGGATAGTGGACAACTCTGAACGCAGTCCCCTGTGAGCAGTCACTTCCTAGCAAATCAGCACCTGCACTTCAGGGTTCACGTGGGCAATTCTGAGTGGAGTGTTAGGACTTATGCTTAAATGACTGTTTGTTTTCTCTGACCAGGGCAAGAGAGTACAAGGAACGTCTCTCCCATCAATCTTTTCATTATTCTTCAGTTTCAGCTGCTCTGACGGAAGTAGTTTATTGTGGCAAGTGCTCCCTAGCAACCCCCAAACAAATTTCGTACATACTGTGTAGTGTAGGTTTTACTTCCAACCTTGCCAAAAACAGCCTTCATATGGTATATTAAACACACAGAAAATTACTTTTCTTTATAAAGATCAATTTCCTCATTGATCCAGTTGTTTTTAAGATGGTAATTTTGTATATCTCTGTGTGTGTGTGTGTGTGTGTGTATGTATGTATTTGGTGAATGGTGTTTAGGTATAAACATGTTATTTTTAGTTTTAGAGTATACTTTTCTTTTTGTGTTTCTATACAGATATCTTTTGTTTTTAGTGTCAATATTTGACTTAGGAAACACCTATAGCCTTTTTATTCAGAATGGGTAGTGATTCTAACATCAACTGCACTCAACAGCAACAAACAACATCCTTAGAATGCTGGTTGTTGCGTATTTCACTAGTATATTTTTGCATCATTGGCTGAGTAGATATGAGCATACAGTTAAGATTCAAAGAAAAGATCTTATTTTTCCCCTAACTAGTTATTTGTTTAATTCCAGAACTTACCTAACATCAGTGTCACCTAGTTACGTATCAGAGGCTCATCTTTCATAATAGAATCATCATGTGCTAATTGTAAATGATGTCACAGTTCTTTGTGGGTTTTAATTATCTTAAGTCACAGTGAGCCATTCATTGTTTTAACCATTCAAGGATTTCACTGCCTCATACAGTTCTTCAAGACACCTAATTTCTGAACTATTCTATTATAATAGATGAGACTGGACGCATGATTATCCTATGATTCTCTGGCTGAGGAAGATACAAATATGATACCAGGATATCTTGAGAACCATTGCATTACACAGAGATTCTTAAACATCAACGGAATGACTTGAAAGGCTCTTAAGAGATTGTTAGGCTCCAACCTCAGGTTTTCTGATCCAGTAGATTTAGGTGGGACCCAAGAATTTGCATTTCCACCAAGTTGGCAGGTGCTTCTGATGTTGCTGATCCCTAAGGACACTTGGAGAATCATTGCCCTGGAATCATATAAGAAATATGTACAACTTATGCTCCCCATATAAAGTGAAGGGTGTCATCAAACTTGAAAAGTCCCAACTAGTCTCGGTCTACTGATCTTGATTGTTAAGTCTAAAAAACTGGATTCTTCTCCAATAACAAGTGCTGCTCAGAATCCATCCTCTCAGCTTCCTGGCTGGCTTAACCTTCATCTGAGGGATTATCATGCTGAGAGACACGGAAGTACCATCACATGCAGCCAGAGCTTCAGCATGCTGCATATCTGTGATAGGCCACGTTTGAAATACACAAACTCTTGATCTCCCAAGCATCCAATTTTGTATCTGTTTTCTTACTTACAAGAGTGAGATAGATAAAGGGAATGTAGAAATAGCACAGAAAAGGCTGGCGCAGTGGCTCACTAGGCTAATCCTCCGCCTTGCGGCGCTGGCACACCGGGTTCTAGTCCTGGTTGGGGCACCGGATTCTGTCCCAGTTGCCCTTCTTCCAGGCCAGCTCTCTGCTGTGGCCAGGGAGTGCAGTGGAGGATGGCCCAAGTCCTTGGGCCCTGCACCCCATGGGAGACCAGGATAGGTACCTGGCTCCTGCCATCGGATCAGCGCAGTGCGCCGGCTGCAGTATGCCAGCCGCGGTGGCCATTGGAGGGTGAACCAACGGCAAAGGAAAGGAAGACCTTTCTCTCTGTCTCTCTCTCTCTCACTGTCCACTCTGCCTGTCAAAAAAAATAAATAAATAAAAGAAATAGCACAGAAAAAAGGACTGTTCCTGGAATCCAAAGAGAACAAGTGGTGCATTGCAGGGCCATCCTAGCTTTTGCAGAATTCATTTGAATTTCTTTTGCCTCTGGGTGAGCATGTGTTTAGGATGTTCAGAATTATATTGTGTTGTTTTGTTTTCCGTTTTGGTGTTCTACATGAGGGAGAAGAATTCAAACTGCTTTTGGGGTCTTCAGTATATAAGGTAACCAGGAGAACTTTCACGTTATCTAACTAACACCTCCTGTAAACACATTTAGGAGCAGTTGCATAGTATGACGTTGATTCATCTTTATATCAGTGAAGGATGAAGTTCTTTATTATGTACATATCCTTATAAATTTTTTAAATTTATTTATTTACTTGAAAGTCAGAGTTACACAGAGAGAAGGAGAGACAGAGAGGAAGAGAGTGAGAGAGAGAGAGAGAGAGAGAGAGGTCTTCCATCCACTGGTTCACTCCCTAGTTGGCCACAATGGCTGGAGTTGTGCTGATCTGAAGCCAGGAGCCAGGATCTTCTTCCGGGTCTCCCACATGGGTGCAGGGGCCCAAGGATTTGGGCCATTTTCTACTGCTTTCCCAGGCCACAGCAGAGAGCTGGATTGGAAGTGGAGCAGCTGGGACTTGAACCGGTGCCCATATGAGATGCTGACACTGCAGGCGGCGGCTGTACTCGCTACGCCATAGTGCTGTCCCCATATCCTTATAATTTAAGCCCAGTTTTATTCCTGGTTCTATTTTTCCATAGAGGTAGTGATCAGGTGAGTTGCCTCCTTGAGGTAATACTAGGTAAAAAAAACTTTTAAAAGCTCACAAAAAAATGATATTAAAAGTTAAATTTATTTTGGTGCAAAAATTTTGGTATCCCTGTGGAGTTGTTTTTTTTTTTTTTTTTTTTTTTTTTTTTTTTTTTTTTTTTTTGACAGGCAGAGTGGACAGTGAGAGAGTGAGACAGAGAGAAAGATCTTCCTTTTGCCATTGGTTCACCTTCCAATGGCCGCCGCGGCTGGCGTACTGCGGCCGTCACACTGCACTGATCCAAAGGCAGGAGCCATGTGCTTCTCCTGGTCTCCCATGCGGGTGCAGGGCCCAAGCACTTGGGCCGTCCTCCACTGCACTCCCGGGCCACAGCAGAGAGCTGGACTGGAAGAGGGGCAACCGGGACAGAATCCGGCTCCCCTACCGGGACTAGAACCCGGTGTGCTGGCACTGCTAGGCGGAGGATTAGCCTATTGAGCCATGGCGCCTGCCTGTAGAGTTTTTTAGTAATACATGTTTTCCATTCATTTTTCGAAGACCTCTCTCACAAGCACCAGTGAAATCATACTTTTAAGCAAAACAATCATGTTTTTTTGTTCAGGGGGTGTCTAATTTTTAATAATATTAATGCTTTTTTGGTCTTTGTGATCTTCTTGAATATTTGTAAGCTTACAAAAAATGTCTCCCTTAATAACATGTTTGACTGCTTACTTGCTCTGCATCAGGCAGTGTTCTAAGCACCTCATATGTCATTATAGGCCTTAGCAAATTAGAGGACATATATTATTGAAGCCTCATGGGTTTCTAAAAAAATTAATCATTTTGCATAGAGATTCAGACATCTCTCTCAAGCGAACAGAAATAATTTTTCCTGGTCATTATTTCTTGTTTTCCTATCTTGTAAGGTTCTCTGGAAATTGATTTTTGATTTGCACCAGTTGTTTTCATATTCTAGTATTTTCCAATTCTGTCAGTATTAGTGGCTTCAATGAATACTGCCATTTACTCCAACACTGGGGGAAGTTCAATATGCTAATTAAAAGATGCTGATCAGGAGATGTTAAATTTCTTTTAGGATCCTGGTTAAATATAACACAAAGAATTCTGACAGAAAAGAAGCGATGATAACAAATATAGAAGCAAGTGGCAGAAACTATTTAAAAGATCTTTAGATGTCATTCTGGAAGATGAGGCAAAATAAGAATACACTCCTGAACAGAGAAGTTTAACCCTTGACGATGACTGGGAACCTTTGTGCCTGCCATACAGGTTTGTTTACTTGTTAGACTACCCACATGCATGCAATTCTGCAGTGAGCTTGGGTGTCAGTGATGAAGATAGGGCTCTTGTCCTTGATGGACAAGCTCTCAAAGCACAGAAGCTTGTGGGCAATGGTGCTACCTCCTCTCTGCATTTCTCAAGTTCTGAGAAGAGTGGCCAGGCTTGCACACTCTTAAAATGCTGGACTGAGAGAAAGAGAAATGTCCCCAGGAGAAGACACGGTTTCCTATGAGGTCCTTGGTAAGAATGTGCATGAGCAATCTTGGTGGTTGTGGGAAGGAGTGACTGCTGGTGTGACCTAAGATACTCAGAAAGTCCTAGGAAGCACAGCCCTGAAGCTGGAGTAGGTCTGTATCTGAAGCCAGAGATTGACCAGATCCTAAGGGGGAGAGGACATAGAATCTGGTGCTGGGTGGTCTTGGAGTCCTGAGGCTCCGTTCTGTCTGACAACAAAAGTAGACGAGGGTGGCACCGATAGTGAGCTGAGACTGTCATGTTTGCACCATAGGCAAACAGAGGTCATGACTCAGAGCTGTTTTCCTTTAATTAAACTTTTTTCTCCACCTGTTCGTAATGTGTTCAGTGGGACTATTCTGAAGGAAAGACTATCAATTCTGCAGCAGCCACATCCTCTCCAATATTTAGTAAAGCCAGCTCTTCTGTCACAGGCAACTCTGGCAATAAGAATTGTGAAAATCTCCAGTAAATTGCTAGAGATGATACCATTAAACTTTCAGTAGGAATTGCACAAGCTTCATAGTATTATGAAGTGTTATGTAATCTAATACAAGGTAACATAGTATAACATAGCATCCAGAGAGAGAAAATAACACTTTTTAAGATTTATTTATTTATTTGAAAGGCAGAGTTACAAAAAGGCAGAAGCAGAGAGAGAGGGATGTCTTCCATCCCCTGGTTCACTCTCCAGATGGCCACAATGGCTGGAGCTGTGCTGATCTGAAGCCAGGAGGCAGGAGCTTCTTCTGGGTCACCCATGCAGATGCAGGAACCCAAGGACTTGGGCCATTGTCTACTGTTTTCCCAGGCCACAGCAGAGAGCTGGATCAGAAGTGGAGCAGCCAGGACTTGAGCAGGTGGCGGCAGTGCAGGTGGCGGCTTTATCTGCTACTCCACAGCACCGGCCCCCAAAATAACTATTTCCTCAATGATATTAATGTATAAGATTTAAGCCTATCACTTAGTCTCAGACGTAGTACATTTCATATATGTATCTCTCTCCTCCTTGTCTCTCTGTAATTCCTTTTCTTTATTTTTCTTCTTTCTTCTTACCCCGTTTCCTTCCTACATTCCTTTTTTTTTTCCAAAAAGATTTATTTATTTATTTGAAAGGTAGAATGAGAGAGAGAGAGACAGGGAGAGAGTGAAAGAAGAGAGAGAGAGAAAAGAGAGAGAGGTCTTTTATCTGCTGGATCACTTCACAAATGTGTGCAAGAGCTGGGTCTAGGGCAGGCTTGTGAGAAGTAAACATTTGGTCCATTTTCAAAGTAAGGTGTTTAGCTGAGAGTAGAAACTAGCTAGCATAACAGCTTGCAGTGGCTGGTGCTGTGGCACAGAGGATAAAGCCGCCGCCTGCAGTGCCAGCATCCCATATGAGCGGAAGTTTGAGTCCAGGCTGCTCTGCTTCCGCTTCCGATCCAGCTCTCTGCTATGGCCTGAGAAAGCAGTAAAATAAAGTTCCCGGGCCCCTGCACCCATGTGGGAGAATCAGAGGAAGCTCCTGGCTCCTAACTTTGGTTCAGCACAGCTCTGGCCGTTGTGGCCAATTGGGGAGTGAACTAGGGTATGGAAGACCTCTCTCTCTTTCTGGAAGACCTCTCCTCTCTCTGTGTAACTCTGACTTCCAAATAAATAAATAAATCTTAAAAAAAAAGAGGTGATCCTTGGCCAACTTGTCTAAAATACAAACAAAAAATAACAGCTTGTAGACAAGTAGCTAGCATAACAGCTAGGTCACTTGCACCTGAAATTTCTTAGGCAAACAAGATGTTAGTAGTCAAAACAGCTGAAGCAAATGCCAAGAAGATTGTAATCCTGTAGTCCTCAACCAGAGAGGAACTGGGAGAGGGACCTACATGCTAGGAAATAAATAGCTTGCTGTAAATCACTCTGGGCGTGCTAGTACATCAGGCACCCTATCTTGAAAAGATTATTAATAAAGTCTCACTTTCACTGCACTTCCTGAGTCTCAGTCCATCCAAAGGATGATAGACTAGGATACTATTTTCCACAGGCTGAAGCAGGAGCCTGGAATTCCATCTGTGTCTCTATTATGGTGGCAGGAACCAAATTATTTGGGGCATTATCTACTTGCTGCCCTCCCAGGCACAAAAGCTGAAAGCTTCTATCTATGTAACTCTGCATATATTGTTGGTAACACTCACAGAAACTCATTCCACATAGGTATTATTATGTCTCTCTTACACACTAAAATTTGACATCAGTTGGAGAGATTTTGTTGAGGACAGAGCAGAGTTTCAAAGCCAGGCGCTACAGGTGCTAGAGCTGGGTTCCTCTCCTCCCAGGGCACAGCCTACTCGGGAGAATTTTGCATCTACCTTGAGTTATAAGCTCTCTTGGACAACTAGTGAGATTTCAGGCATACCAATTAAAAAATCAAATTTGTCTGCAAATACAGCACTTACAAGGTGAGGTGACATTATTAAAAATGATAATATTTTATTGTGGCAGTATCTGAGATAGTGTTAGTGAGAATCTGTAGTGACAGGAAATAAACATGACATCTATGTTGGAACCAGAGTATATATAACGCTGTCTCCTTGCCCAAACAGACCAGAATGATGAGTATTCATGTGCTGCCTAAAGAGAGCTGGCTGGCTTTCACTAAAAATTTGTGCAGAGTGTGTGGTCTGGGAGATCTAATTGTGTACCAACTCGGTAGACTCTGCATTTGGGTGTCTCTAACTTCCAATTGCAGCTCAGCATTTTGGCTGTCAGGTTCATTTTCCTATATTGAGTCAATGGGGTCAGGGATGTCATTTGGAATGCCTTGTGCCAAATCCCTGCTGCTGTTACTAAGCATAGATGCAAAACAGTGAAGCCACGTGGGAACTGACCTCTATGCTTGTGCAATGGTGGAGAAGGCAGGTGGGATAACGCCAAGGATAGTGGCTGCACAGATTGCTTTCCTAGAGCAGAGAAATAGGTTTCATGGTCCCCCCACACATGCTCCACCTCATCTCTGTCAGTGCTTGGGCTGGGGTAGGGTCATGGTGGTGGTTGTGCCCTGGACCATGTGTCATCTGAACGTAGCAGAGCACACTCACATCTCTAAAGGCCTATACTTTCTTTGTGTGGACCACCCTTTGTGCCTTTGCATCATGAACTAATCAGTCAAATCACTTCCTCACTTACCTCAGCGGAGGTAATCCTTGAAACAGAACTATAGGAATTTTTTTTTTTCTTTTAACAAAGAAAAGCAGCACTGTTAAGGGTGAACAGAACCTGTATCATGTTTTGTCTTGTAATATATGTGCATCACACAAGGTGGCAGAATAAGCATGAGGCGATGTTCTCAACGTGAGACTGGGCTGCTGCATTGTTTGCAAGGTTCCGAGCCCCTACTTCTGCCACTGCAGCTGCAGCTGCTACCTCTCTCCATGTGTATTCACAGCTTTGTGTTGGAGTGGAATATGCCACAGAGTTTAATAACTTGCCAGCACCCTAATCCTTTGGTTTCCATCAGAAACCGTGTTAAATGATTAGACTTCATTGGTTTCGTGAAACTACGCATGACTCCTTGCTCCGGTTTGTATGCTTTCTCTTTGGACGCACAAGCTTGTTCTCCATCAGCATTCTAGTTCAACTCAAGGGCATCGTAAAAGCTCAGCTACAGGCAGCTTTATAACACAAGATTTCAAATTTTAACTTTTTTCTGTTCCATATAGGATGTGAATATGAAGTTAGATATTTATTAAATATTTGTCAAGCTTATTAACACTGTTTGTTTTTCTCCATAAGGAAAATTCAAAATCTCTGGATTTATTTTTAAATTTAATTGAATGGTTAATACTTAATTTTAATCATTATTAATTCAATTTTAATGTAGTCATTTTTACAGCTGAGTTAAATATTTTACCAGACTCAGGCTTGTGAACAAAGCCATTAGCAGTGGACTCTTTCAGACTGTCACACCATGCATCAGAAATACTACAGAGCTCTCTCTCTCTTTGCCTTTCAAATTAAAAAATGTATTTTTAAAACAATAATAAAAATGATCTAGACTAAAAAAATACTATGGAACAAATTTATTTGTATTCTTAACCTATTCAGTACAAAGAAGCAGCACATTTTTTAAAGTCACAGGGAAAACATTCAGTCTCTGGAGTATAAAAAATGGAAACCATGCCCATGCCTCATTTCTCATATGAAATTAATGTGTCTTAGCCCCAGAAGTTTGAGCTGACACAATTTCTTTTCTTCCGTTTTATATAGTAAATATTAGAATTGACTATAGAAGGGTAAAATGCTCATTCTCCACAGTCAGATAATATACTAAGCAGGACCACCAGGTGAATAGTTGACTGTGGCTGGTCATCTTTGGCCACTTCTTTCTTCTCTTCCACATAATCACTGTTTAAAAGTGCATTCAGTAATTTTGGCAAAGACCTGTTGGATTCTGCATGTGTGTCTCTCATCTTAATTTAAATATATTCTTATCTCCTCTTGCAACCAGCTGCATCTCACAATTTCCTCTCCACCTAATACCTACCAGAACCATGCTGGAGCTGGCTCATACCAGCTTGGGAAAGCTATTTTGCACATTTTTTCCTGAGTCCTTGGTCTGTGACATCAGATTGTTAGCTTGAAATTTGGCATGGTGGGGGTATTTACAGCACAGAAATCAGTCAACGCTATTAAACATTAGGGCTCTTCACTCCCACCCCCCTAGGTCAGTTTACTTCAGCACCACTGTGTAATGCCACAGATTCACATGGATAACCTCAGTTCTACGTTGATTCTGTCATTTTACATTCTCTGAATTTGTAGTTAAGGGCACCCTGTATGGAATTACTTTCCAATATGCTAACATTCATAACTGGGAAAAGATGTGTTTATTGACAGAACTGATGGTATTCTCGTCCATGTTTAGGAAGGACAGATAACAGTTGGCGTGTCCTTTAAACCACTGAGCACATAACAGCTGGGCAGTGATTGAAATGGAAAGTGTCCCCACCTAAAGATCATGCCAAAAGTGAACTCTAAATTGTCTAAACACCCCTCAGAGTTCTGTGAAATGTCTGACCCTTCTTTAATGTACTGGCTTCTCCCCGAGAGCTTGGCATTGTAGAGCAGTCTAGAGAATTACAAAGTCACAAATGTGATTTTTGACAATTTGCTTTATTTTGAGAGGTTTTTGTTCTTTTAAAAAGAGATGTCCTAGCTTCTTGTTCTGAATTTGAGTATTATCACCTGCAATTCAAAAACCTGTTAAGGTCACAAAAATCCATAAACATCCAGAACATTCTTTAACCTTTTCTATACTTTCTAATCTGTGGTTCTCTGAGATTTCTGATCACTCTATCTTTGCCATATTGTACCTGCCAAAATGCTCTTATGTCTTCTCATTTTATTCAAACTTTACCTTGTTTCAAGACTGACATGTAATTCCATCCCGCCAGCAAGCTTCACCTGCTTTCCTTATGTGGAAATAAGTGTGCCCTTCATCAAACATCTACCACATTGTCTATACAAGTTGGGTTGCTTACTAATTCTGACTTTATATCTTCCCTATTAGATTTAAAAGCAGAAATCACATGTACTGGTTATTAAGCTTTCAACCCTCAGTTCAGTTCAGGCTTCTTGGCTCTGCTCTATGAAGACAGGGCTGGGATTATGCAAACAAAGCATCATCTTTTTCTCTTTTTTTAAGATTTATTTTATTTATTTGAAAGGCAGAGTTACAGATGGAGGTAGAGACAGAGAGAGAGGTCTTCCATCCGCTGGTTCACTCCCCAGATGGCCACAACGGCCAGAGCTGTGCCGATCCGAAGCCAGGAGCCAGGAGCTTCCTCTGGGTCCCCAACATGGGCACAGGGACCCAAGGACCTGGGCCATCCTCCGCTGCTATCCCAGGCATAGCAGAGAGCTGGATCGGAAGCAGAGCAGCTGGGACTAGAACCGGCATCCATATGGGATGCTGGCGCCTCAGACCAGGACTTTAACCCGCTGCACTACAGCCCTAACACACATCTACTTTTCATTTGTGCCCTGTTAGTTTCTGTTATTAAGGACGCAAGAAGGAGAGATTAGAAGGTGGAAGGAGAAAGGACCTTCTTCTTCCTGCTTCCTGAGAGTGCTATGTCAGGGATGACATGTCACTGTCAGTAGCAATTGGTTCCAGCCTGCAGTTCCTTTTCAAATGCCAGAACCCACCCGTGGTGTCCCCAGAGCCATCAGCAGCAGCCACACAGGCCTTCTCAGGCATCTGGATGCAGTCCCTTTAGGTTCCTCCTACAGGCTTTGCTTAGTGGAGCCCTCGGCTCAGATACTAGCATCTAGTTCTGAAGGGGTCCCTCTAGTTTCAAGGTTCATCCCTTGGGTGCAGTGTTCCCTAAAATGATTAACTTTATGTTTTCCCAGCCTTCCCTCTAAAGGGACTTTTTAGTCCTCTAACACCTGTCATGAGTTCTCTGTAATAAACACCCTGTTGAAATACCCAGCAGAGTTTCTGTGTTCCTGACTGCATCCTGACTGCTATACCATGACCAATCCATCTGTGTTCCCTCCTCGGTCCAGTCCCCTAACCCAATTCCTAACAGCATGGTTTGCACATGGTAATTCCTTAATAAATATTTGTTGAATGGATGAATGAATATTTACTAAGGTACAAGACCATTTTATATTTCATTATCCTGTGTTTTCTCTTTCATTTTCATGATTATTGTTCAAACAAAGAGCCTCAGTTATCATTCAAGGGCAACTATGGTGGGTCAGTCTCTGAGGTTAGGGTATGGTTTCAAATGCACTACTTATCACTGTACCTCACAAGTAGTAGAAAACAGCCCCTACATGATGAAATGCCCTTTTATGTTGACCACCATTCATTTAAAGACTTTCAATGAGTTGTCCATGTTAGAAAAATACTATTTCCCTCATGTGTAGTATTACCAAAAAATAGACATCATTTAAAAAAAATATTTATTTATTTATTTATTTGAAAGGCAGAGTTACAGAGACAGAGATAGCGATATTTATCTTTCATCCTCTGGTTCACTCCCCAGATGGCTGCAATGGTCAGGGATGGGCCAGGTTGGGCCAAAGCCAGGAGCCAGATGCTTCTTCCAGGTCTCCCATATGGGTGCAGGGGCCCAAGCAATTGAGCCATTTTCTTCTGCTTTCCCAGGCACGTTAGCAGAGAGCTGGATTCAAAATGGAGCAGCCGGGACTTGAACCGGAGCCCATGCGGAATGCTGGCATCACAGGTGGAGGCTTAACCCATTGTGCCACAATGCTGGCCCCAAGTGGACATGATTTATGACATGCACTTCAATAAGGTGAATCTGTTAGCCACTCCTTTACTCCTTCATGAAACTTGGAAAACTTGGTACTCCTGAAGATATAATTTAAGTCCAGGTTGTAAAGATAAAAAGAACAAAAAAACAAAAAACTGTTGCTCTACCAGCATCTGAATAATTGCTACTTTAAGCAGGGTCAACTTTGTAGATAGCTGATGCCATTATTCGTTACAGTAGCAGAAGATGAAAAAAGTGTCAAGGGAAATTTGGAAACTGACCAATGCATGATTACCAAGGATGTGATTTCAAGCTTGGAATATGAGAAATGTTTAAGTCTGTATATAAGGTGCACACAAAGGCGGCCGGCGCCGTGGCTCACTAGGCTAATCCTCCGCCTTGCGGCGCCGGCACACTGGGTTCTAGTCCTGGTTGGGGTGCCAGGTTCTGTCCCAGTTGCCCCTCTTCCAGGCCAACTCTCTGCTGTGGCCAGGGAGTGCAGTGGAGGATGGCCCAAGTGCTTGGGCCCTGCACCCACATGGGAGACCAGGATAAGTACCTGGCTCCTGCAAAAAGAAAAAAAAAAAAAAAAGGAATCAGCTGAGATGCATACACAACTAGATCCCTCCTACCTCCTTCATAGTGCTTACAATGTCTTACCCCACTGATATCCTTAAAGTGCCTTTGGGAACTCTGTCCAACTACAAGTGTGAAACTGGGAGTTATCACAAGGGTAGAAGTGGGAAAGTTTTCACAGTTTTACTGATTTTGATCATCATTGGCATGATTTTGACCATCATTAGCATACAGACAGAGCCAGACTCCAGCGAACAAATGAAGCATCATTAACCCTGTCACAGGAGTTAAAACTGCATCCTGTTCTCCCATTCTCACCTAGGCTGTGTGCTTTAGAAATCATCTGAAGGTAATCTCTCATCAAATATATGATGTTATTTACTATATGCTTTGTTAAATATAAACAACCTAAAGGTAAGTAAGTCCAGTGGTAAATGAGGAACATTTCCTAAATCTTTGTAATCTAATCCTGAACACCTCTTTAACGGTATTTGGACTTGGATTATGTTTGTAACTTTTTGGCTCTCTCAAAAGGATAATGGAAATTAATTATGAACTGGAACTAGCCAGTGACTTTGAGTACAGCTAGGAGCATTTTGTCTGTCTGTACTTTAAGGCTGAGCGATGCAGAGTAACCACCACAAGCTTTGGGACAGAACTGTTTGTCTCACATTTTCTGCTAGTGTGTCTCAGTTCTGCTTCTATAAAACACAGAGAACAATGTCTCTCCAACAGGTGTCAGGGAGGGTCCAATGCTATTGCATCCATGAGTGCTCCTGAGACAGTGTGGGCTTAGTGGATTTCCAATCAATGCTGGCTGAATCTGAAGATACTGGTGTAGATATTGGCACAGAAAGAGCACTATGCTGCTGGCCTGTGAGCCCAGACTCCTGGAGGGCTTAATGAAGTGACACTCAGTGTCCCCAACAAGGGAAAGCTATTTTAATTTTTTTAAAGATTTATTTTATTTATTTGAAAGGTAGAGTTATAGATAGAGGTAGAGACAGAGAGAAGTCTTCCATCTGCTGATTAACTCCCCAAATGGCAGCAATGACAGGGGCTGGGCCAGGCCAAAGCCAGGAGCCAGGGACTTCTTCCAGGTCTCCCACATGGGTACAGGGGCCCAAGGACTTGGGCCATCTTCTGCTGCTCTCCCAGGTGCATCAACAGGGAGCTGGATTAGAAGTGGAGCAGACAGGAGTTGAACCAGTGCCCTGTGGGATGCCAGTACTGCAGGCTGGGGCTTTAACTCGCTGTACCACAGTGCAGGCCCCTATTTTAATTTTCTTAACTCCTGGAGCCTGCAATCATGTGTAAAATTCAATGAGCCCAGACAAAGTGGATCTGGGGGCATGGCCCTAGAGTGATGAAGCATGGAGAGCCTGTGAGTCTTTGCATCATTTCCCACCCATTAAAGCCCCAGCACCCTCACATCCCAGCCTCCTCCTCTTCTTGGGTCCATGTTACCAAATGTTACACTACATGCTTTGTTGTGACTATAACTAACTCCATTCCTCTGCACAGCTTGATTACTAAGATTTTTTTTTAAAAAAAGATCTTATTTATTTATTTTAAAAGAGCAGAGCTGGGCCAGTGCCGCGGCTCACTAGGCTAATCCTCTGCCTGGCAGCGCCGGCACACCAGGTTCTAGTCCCGGTCGGGGCGCCGGATTCTGTCCCAGTTGCCCCTCTTCCAGGCCAGCTCTCTGCTGTGGCCAGAGAGTGCAGTGGAGGATGGCCCAAGTACTTGGGCCCTGCACCCCATGGGAGAGCAGGATAAGTACCTGGCTCCTGCCATCGGATCAGCGTGGTGTGTCGGCTGCAGCGCGCTGGCCGCGGCGGCCATTGGAGGGTGAACCAACGGCAAAGGAAGACCTTTCTTTCTGTCTCTCTCTCTCACTGTCCACTCTGCCTGTCAACCAAACAAACAAACAGCAGAGCTGCACACACACACACACACACACACACAGAGAGAGAGAGAGAGAGAGAGAGCTCTTTCATGCCCCAAATGATTGCAATGTCCGGGGCTAGGCTGGGCCAAATCCAGGGACCAGAAAATTTTTCAAGGTCTCCCACATGGGTGCAGGGACCCAAGCAGCTGGGCCATCGTCTGCTGTTTTCCCAGGCACATTAGAAGGGAGCTGGATCAGAAATGGAGCAGCTGGGACGTGAACTGGTGTTCACATGGGATGCTGGCATTGGTTGTATCAGCTTAACTTGCTACCCCACCTGCTGGCCCCGAGTTCTGAGCTGTTAACAGCTATTTTTTCCTTCCAGACTGTGTAGTATTTCTGCTTACTGCTGTATATTTTCTTGCCTAAGGTAGTCTGAGCCCCTCCTCCAAATTTACCATTTCTAATTAGCTATGAGATGGGAAATCAGATCCTGCCCTTCAGAACCACATGGTAAATAAGCATAAAGTGCTGCTAATGAGACTTCGCATGGCTGCCGCACAAGGCAAGAGCCTCAGCGTTAGTGCCTGTAGTTTGTGATATGTTTCATCTGCTGAGAGACCTCTTTACTGCCTCCCTGATTTGAAGCTGCATTCTAGAAAGGTAACGTTGCTTATTTTGGAATTCTAGATGAAATGCGGTTGTATTGTCCTCATTCTCTTCTGGGAGCACAGGGATGATGATATTACTGATTCAACGGGCACCTGCCATTACGTGGAGAGAGGCTGCGGTCTGTGCTGCCTCATTTTTAAGGGCTCGTCGCATTGACAAGAGGCATTCTGAAGAGCTCGATGGGGGCACTAACTTATCTAACTCCTTGGCAATTGCTTGCAGATGAATAGACTAGTCAAGTTCTTGTAAAGAAAGGTCAGGATGAAGGTTAACAAATATAGTTTTGAGGTTGGAGACATGAATAAGCAGAAACTGTCAGAGGTTGAAAGGGAAAATAAAGGGGGGAGAAAGGACTTCAGGACCATTTTCAGGCAAGAGAGGAGAAAGAAAGCAGACAAAGGAGCCTATGGGGGAGGAAGCAGAGAAAGAATTAATGAATCCTGGCATCCTGACCCTCTGCTGCAGCAGGATCAGGAGGTCTGGGCAAGCGTCCCCTGACTAAGACTGATCGCTGAGCAAGGACACAGAATATAAGGGCCAGCTCCAGGAAGGTCCGTGGAGACAAGCACAGTGTGATTAAGATGCAGTCCCTGCTAAACCCAGACCTGTGAGAGCAGAGAAAGCGAGAGGTGAGTCAACAGGAAACACAGTGAGCAACACTGTGGTGAGAAAAGAAAGTTAGGGAGTCAGAAGGTGGAAGAGTAGCGAGAAATCAGCTGTGCGGCTTAGCATGCTGGGGCGGAGGTGAGCAGTGGCAAAGAGGGATGGAAAATGAGGCTCCTCGGTGTCATCTGATGGGATCCAGAAAGCCAGGTACCTGGGGCTTAGAATGAAAGACTCCAGACTTTTCCATGATGCCGAAAAAGGCACACAAAACAGCTCCATTTGGGGCTGGAAGGGTCTCTAGAGGAAAAATTTGGGTAATGTGTAGGGTAAACCTCAGACAGCAACACTCCCTGGGGAATTATAAATTGATTTTCCCCTTGCTAAACACTCTCCTAAGACTCAAGGCCACCAGAACCCCTGAGCCACCATCTTCACTTGTCGGGATTAATTAATAGCCTCTTAACTGGATTTCCTGCTTCTACACTTACCCTCTAAAGTCTATTTTCAAAAGAACAATGTAGACTACTGTGTTTTTAATGGTGAGTCAGATCTAATTTCTTTTTTGCATAACATTTTGGAACGACTCATCCACTTTCCGAGAAAAAAAAGGAAAAACTCCGACAAGGATTTACAAGGTTTTTCATCACCCATGTCCTTCCTACCTCTCTTCCTTCTACGATTCCACTTCTTACAGTTTTTCCTCTTGTCCACTTTGCTCCATTTAAAAGCCCCTCTTGCCTTTCCTCCATTATGCCAGTTGTGCAGCCTCCTGAGGGTCTTTGCATCAGTTGTTCCCTCTGTCTGGAATGTTCTTCCCTCCAGATACTTGCATGGATGTTGCAACCACATCCCTGGGATCCTTTCTCAAGGTCATCTTTGCTGTAAGGCCTCTAGATATCATCTTGTAGAAAATTGATACCCACATGTTCTTTCTTTGCATCCATCCATTAATCTACACCTTTGTCTCTTTTCCTTTATTTCCAAAGCCCTTTTCATTGCCTAGCAAACTGTGTAATCCTGTGATGTCCTTTGCTGTTCCTTGTCTGTCTCCCCATATTGACTACACTGTGACCTCCTCAAGGATAGGATGAATGATTTGCTCACCAGTGTACCCCAGGTGACTGAATCACCACCTTGTTTTTTCTTCCTTCCTTGATTTCTTCCCTCCTTCACTTCCTCCCTCCCTCCTTCCCTTCCTTTCTACTCTCCTTTCTTTTTCCTTGAACAAATAAGTGGGGAATATGAATTAACTAGATAAACATAGTGGGAAAGAGTTAAGAAGAGTATGTGAGTGGGGAAGGAAGCTGGGAACATTTAAGTATGAAAATGTTAAGGATGGAAGGAATGGAGAGTATTATTGAAGGAATAAGATAGAAAGACAGCCATAGGAGCTGGCACTGTGGTACAGTGGGTTAATGCTGTGGCCTGAAGTGCCAGCATCCCATAGGGGTGCCAGCTGGAGACCCGGCTGCTCCACTTCTGATCCAGCTCCCTGCTATGGTCTGGGCAAGCAGTAGAGGATGGCCCAGATCCTTGGGCCCCTGCACCTGCCTGGGAGACCCAGAAGAAGCTCCTGGCTCCTGGTTTTGGATCAGCACAGCTCTGACCATTGCGGCCAACTGGGGAGTGAGCCATCAATGGAATACCTCTCTCTCTCTTTCTCTCTGCCTCTCTTCTGTGTAACTCTGTTGAACATGGTGGTGGGAATGGGAGAGGGAAGAGATGTATAATTTGGGACATGCTCAGGCTGACTTGCCCCAAGTGGTGGAGTTGGAAGCATACCAGGGGTTTCCAATTCAATCCCATCGAGGTGGCATGTACCAATGCCATCTCACTGTTCCAGGTGATCAGTTTCAGTTCACAGTTGGTCATGGTGAAGGGACTGGGAGTCAAAGGGAGCACATAGACAAGTCTAGTACCTGCTAACGCTAACTGATGGAGTAAATAAAGGGGAGAGTGATCCAACATGGGAAGTGAGATACTCAGCAGACTCATAGAATGGCAGATGTCCTAAATAGCACTCTGGCCTCAGAATCAGCCCTAAAGGCATTCGGAGCTGGCTGAAAAGCTCATGAGAGTATTTCAGGCATGGAAAGCCAAGACACTCTGGCAAAAGATCTCTGCGAGTGAGATCCCAGTGGAAAGAACAGGCCATCAAAGAAGGAGGTACCTTTCTCTGAAGGGAGGAGAGAACCTCCACTTTGACTATGAGCTTGTCTAAACAAGATAAGAATCGGAGAACTCAGAGGGCTTCCATAGCCTTGGAAACTCATGACTGGAGCATAGGGAGATTACTGATGCCATAGACAGGAGTGTCAATTGGTAAAGTCAACAACAGGAGTCACTGTGCACTTACTCCTCATGTAGGATCTCTATCCTTAATGTGCTATACATTGAGATTTAATGCTATAACGAGTACTCAAACAATATATTTCACTTTGTGTTTCTATGGGGGTGCAAACTGTTGAAATCCTTACTTAATGCATACTAAACTGATCCTCTGTAAAAAAAAAAAAAAAAAAAAAAAAAAAAAAAGAAAGAAAGAAATTATCAATTCCCAACTTGACTCTCACTGGGATTAAACATGACAATAGGTCTGCTCTGATTTCATCATCATTTAAAAAAATCATCTATTATTTTTCACTTTATGTTTCTGTGTGGGAGCAAACTGTTGAAATCCATACTTAATGTATACTAAGCTGATCTTCTGTATATTAAGATAATCGAAAATGAATCTTGATGTGAATGGAAGGGGAGAGGGAGTGGGAAAGGGGAGGGTTGTGGGTGGGAGGGACGGTATGGGGGGAAAGCCATTGTAATCCATAAGTCGTACTTTGGAAATTTATATGCATTAAATAAAAGTTTAAAAAAAAAATAAATAAATAAACCTTGAAAGAAAGAAAAGAAAGAAAGAAAGAAAGAAAGAAAGAAAGAAAGAAAAGAAGGAAAGAAAGAAAAGAAGGAAAGAAAGAAAAGAAGGAAAGATAGCCATAGAGCTCATAAACTGTGTAAAGAGTTTTGGTCCAGAGACAATGAGAGAGAAGACATTTAACTACTTTTAAGTGATGGTGGTGGTGACATTGTTAAATTCATGATTTTCCTAGTCCCGGTTGGGGTGCTGGATTCTGTCCCAGTTGCTGCTCTTCCAGTCCAGCTCTCTGCTGTGGCCTGGGAGGGCAGTGGAGGATGGCCCCAGTGCTTGGGCCCTGCACCCGCATGGGAGACTGGGAGGAAGCACCTGGCTCCTGGCTTCAGATGGGTGCAGCATGCCGGCCATGGCGGCCATTTTGGGGATGAATCAATGGATGGAAGATCTTTCTCTCTGTCTCTGTTTCTCTCACTGTCTCACTCTGCCTGTCAAAAAAAATATTATGATTTTCTAAAAAAGCAATAGTAGTTGAGGAGGAACAACCTTCAACAGCTATTGCAGAAGGTGGAACAAGAGATGATGGTGGCTTGGACTAGTAAGATGTTGATACAGAAGAAAGTGATAGATGGATTCTAAAACCATTTGGACAAAGCAGATTGGATTTGGGAGGAGAGATCATGAGTCCAAGTGGGCATATGTTGAATGTGAAGTGTTCTTGTGGATTGAATTGTGTTCGCTCACATTCACCTGTTTAAAGCCTAACCCCTGGTGCCTCAGCCTGTACCCTTATTTGAAAATAGGATTGTTCCAGGCATTATTATTTTAGATGAGTTCATAGCAGAGTGAGGTAGACCCTTAATCCAATATGACTGGTGTCACTATAAAAAGGTGAAATTTTGGGGGTGGGTATTGGCCTAATGGTTAAAATGTCACTTCGGATGCCCATATGCTGGGTTGAAGTGCCAAGGTTTATATTCTGGCTCCATTTTTGATTCCAGATTCTTGCTAATGCAGACCCTGTAAGATGATGATGATGGCTGATGTAATTGAATCTCTGCCACTCATGTGAGAGACTTGGGTAGGCTTCCTAGTTCCTGGCTCAGCCTGGCCCAGTCCCAGCTATTGTAGGCATTTGAGGAGAGAAACAGCGAATGAAGATTTCTCTGTTTTCTCACTATCTCTCAAATACATAAATCAATATTTTCTTTAAAGCTGAAATTTTAACATCAAGAAAGACACACATAAAGGGAAGACGATGTGAACAGAGTCATTTACATGGCAAAGAAAGAGACCTGAATAGATTCTCTATCATGGCCCTGGGAAAGAACCAATCCCACCTTTGGACTTCCAGCCTCCAGAACTGTGAGACAATTAATTTCTGTTGTTTATCCCACTCAGTGTGTGGTACTTTGTTATGGTAGCCCTACAAAACCAAGACAAACTCCTCAGAGACATTTGAAGGGGGGAGATTAAATAAGCAACTGAACATGCATGTGTGCAGCTTAGAGACAATATAAAGCCTGGAGCTACGCCTTGGGGAGTCATCTGCACAGAAGGTAACCGAACCAGCCACTGTGCTTGTGGCAAACAGTAGGACTGCTAAGGCCTAGATACCTCTGCTGTGCCTACCCTCCCTACCCAGGGAAGCTCACCCTTGCTACCAGAGAAGGTGGGCATACGCCCACCCAATCCCTAGTCCTTCCTGTCACTTTCTGTCTCCCTTTGACCATCTCTTGCTCCTGTCCCCACGTTCCAGCCAGAGGCCTTTGTCATCAGACCATCTGCTGGTGCAAAGTTAAAAGATCTGGCATTTAGGGATTAGGTCACAACCAGTCGCTGACTCCATGAATGTGAAAGTCAGTTAGAGATGCCCTGTCTTGAAGAGAGAAGAGCTATGGAGACAACATATTTTGTTTGTTTACAACTCGGCTCCTCCCTGTGCTCCACAAAAAAGCTTGGTCCCCCTTTTAAAGCCCTCATTACATCAGTGCTGGGAACTACTTTTGTTGTACCAGATCTGGTGACATGAGTCTCCTGTGTCCCAGTCTTGAGGAAGAAAAGGAGAGAGGGAAGAGGAGCTATACTTAGAATGGGTGTGAGAAGGGAAGGAAGCCCTAGGGTGGGAATTGAATTATATTTTTTGGTCTGAGTAGTAGGCTCTGTTGGTCAGTTCTTGGAAAACAAAAGATTCCACTTGGTACCTCATACCTGATGAAACATGACAGAGAGGGAGAAGGTGGTATAGACAAATGTCCTGGGCCCCGGAGGTGCAGGACACTCAGGACATTTTCTCCCCTTCCTTTCTTTCTCCCTTCCTACCCTCTTCCCTCCCTCCCTTCCTTCCTTCTTTCCTTCCTTCCTTCTAACTAGAATGCAATGATCAATAATATAATGCAATGGTACAGTGATCAGAAAGTGATCATGGGGCAGGGTGGGTTCAAAAGGACACTTTGATCTTAGGTAGATAGGGTATGGAATAATAAACACTCACTGTTCTAAAACTGTTGTCAGACCATATCCTGGTTTTAATTTTTTTTAACTTTTATTTAATGAATATAAATTTCCAAAGTACGACTTATGGATTACAATGGCTCCCCCCCCATACCGTCCCTCCCACCCACAACCCTCCCCTTTCCCATTCCCTCTCCCCTTCCATTCACATCAAGATTCATTTTCGATTATCTTAATATACAGAAGATCAGCTTAGTATACATTAAGTAAGGGTTTCAACAGTTTGCTCCCACACAGAAACATAAAGTGAAAAATAATAGATGATTTTTTTAAATGAATGATGGTTTTAATTTTTTTAAAGATTTATTTATTTATTTGAAAGAGTTACACAGAGAGAAGAGAGACACACAGAGAGAGATAGGTCTTCCATCTGCTGGTTCACTCTCCAATTGGCTGCACCAGCCAGAGCTATACTAATCCGATCCAAAGCCAGGAGCAAGGAGCTTCCTCTGGGTCTCCCACATGGATGCAGGAGCCCAAGGACTTGGGCCAACTTCTACTGCTTTCCCAGGTCATAGCAGAGAGCTGGAAAGGAAGTGGAGCAGCCAGGACTCAAACCAGGGCCCACATGGGATGCGGGCACTACAGGTGGCAGCATTATCCGCTATACCACAGTGCTGGCCCCATGGTTTTAATTAAAACAGAGAGGTCAAGGAAATGCTAGAAGAGAGCTGAAGACACAGGGGAACTTTCTGGTTGTGACATAGCAGACCCAGGGGCATGGTAGGTGGGTTGAGAATGTGGACGGGCCAGACAGTGAGGCAGGGGCCTGGCACTGGTGAGATACAGATATCTGGGGGATGATGGTGCTATTGGGAATAGAAGGCAGAACATGTTATAATTATAGGAATGATGGTCAAAGTAAATAGGGCTGGTAGATTAGGCATTGCAGAGCAGTTGTACAGCATCATTGGTCAGATGACCAATGTTTGTCAGAGACAAACTCCAAAACCAAACTCTACGCCATGAGTGTTGGATGAAGGCTAAAAAACACACCTAAACTGATTTTACAAACCTCAAAATTCATGCAATGAGACCTTGTAATCCCATTTCTATGAATGTTTACTAAGGAAATAATTCAGCATATTAAAAAAATGGGATATTTACTGCAGTGTTATATAGTCATGAAACTTTTTTTCTGCTGAACTTTTAAGACATTCTTGGCCCCAAATCAATGCTTACCATTTTGTTTCCTTTTAGTTTTTGAAGAAAAGGGTTACAAATCCCATTTTGCTTTCTCCTCAGGCACACAGATAGACTTATTTTGCAGCTTCCCTTGGAATTACAAGGCCATGAAATGAAATTCTGGGCAACAGAATATGGCCAGAATAAATGTATGCCTCTTCTGTGTTTGACCTCTTATCCTGCCATTGACCTCTATCCTTGTTCTTTCCCCTTCTGGCAAAGCTACAGAAGTGAGAAATTCAGGTTCTTAAATGTCAATGTTAAACAGACATCTGTACAAAGAAATATGAGTGGAAAACAACTTCTATTAGTTAAATTTCCAAGGGTTGAGGGGCTCATCTGTTAGAGTATGTAGTTTGATACTTTGCATGTAGCTTTTTTAACCTTCCTGTTCCATTCTTTTGTTGTCTTTTACGTCTCTGATCCCATGCATGCTTCTCTCTGTATGTTCCTTCTTTTTTTTTTTTTTTTTTTTTTTTTTTTTTTTTTTTTTTTGACAGGCAGAGTGGACAGTGAGAGAGAGAGACAGAGAGAGAAAGGTCTTCCTTTGCCGCTGGTTCACCCTCCAATGGCCGCCGCTGCAGCCGGCGCACCGCGCTGATCCTGGCAGGAGCCAGGAGCCAGGTGCTTTTCCTGGTCTCCCATGGGGTGCAGGGCCCAAGCACCTGGGCCATCCTCCACTGCACTCCCTGGCCATAGCAGAGAGCTGGCCTGGTATGTTCCTTCTAGGTGATCTCTTCATTCTTTGCTCACCTCCCATCTTCATGCTAATGACTTCTAAGTCCACTCCTCTTGACTAGATGTCTCCTCTGAGTTCTAGAGCCTGCATCCAGTAGCCCGCACAGATTCCTCAGACTCAGTGTGTCTAATGTTTACCATGATATTGTTCCATAGCCTGACTATTCTCTAACAAAACAAAAACTTTCCAACAAATTTCCAAGGCAGGAAATCTGGAAGTCACACTAGGTTCCAGCCCTTGCATAGACCTCTCACAAGCAGTCTCAAAGTCACCTTAAGCCAAACTTCCGTTTACCTTGTATCTGGCCACTTCTATCTAAAATTACCCTTCTAAGGTAATGATAATATAGATGGATAAAAAGAAACAATCAAAATAGATGCTTCTTTTTAAAAAGAAGTATGTCATATCTTGTAGAATAAAAGGGATTGAGCTACATGTACATCACTGTAAGAGGAAGATAAAGAAATTAAAAATATCTCTTTTTATGCCTTAGCTAGATTCTTATCTCATTCCTCCACACAACGTATACAAATCATTCCACTTCAACCCTGCAGATGATGAAATCTAATTGGTAAATGTGTAGATGTGAATCTCAGTGGTAGGGTAAGTCAATAAGGGTAAACTGAGAGATGAATAATGCAATGAATACACACATATATACACATATACACACATACATAGATACATACATGTATATTTGGATCAGCCTATGGAATTCTGAATACTTTATGGAGCTTGGGTTAGGCCAGGTCTGCTTTCATCCAGTACAGATATAACAAGACCTTGCAGGGATGGGGTGTTAAAATGATGTCTTGGTCCATGAGGCCCAAGTCCATAGTAATGGAGGGAGGTTCATTAACTGGTTGGTCAGTGTCCCTGGAGGCGCTGGTAAGCTGCAGAATGCCCAGCCAACCTTAGCCCAGACTTTACAAGAGCTGCTCTTACTAATAAGATCCCAGTCTAGCAGCCTACTATCCTTCTCTCTTTCCTGTGATCTGTAGTTCTTGAATGAAAGAAATAGGAAAAAGCATTTGTTGAACTCCTTGAAGGCAGCATTATTTGCAGCTAAATAAAAGTAACAAAATCATGTTAACAAAGAAAACAGAAGTGTTGACAAAGGACCGCAGTTCTGTGCTGATGCTCGGCCATACCTTTTACCTTGTTCAGTTTGTTGCCATTCTCAAGCAATGAAGAAAATCTCCTTCTGGGGATTTTATTATTAGTGTATGCAGGATATTCTTCTGGGGAATTGATTTTTCTGTTCTCATTTACTTTCCCTTTGTGAACTCTCTACTGTGATGACAACTATGTAACTTGGAGGTCAGAGCTCTGTCACTGGGCAGTGTCTGCTGCACTGGAATGCAACACCAGCCTTACTTGATATTTGCCTTATGATGAGCAAGGGTGGCCTGTCTGCAAAAATAATAGGATTTGCCTCAGAGCATTTTCTTAAATTTTCAGGGCTACTTAGCCTACTTGGCCCAATTGACTGTGACTCTCTGGTCTAAGAACACATTCTATAGCATTTTAGCATTCTCAATCCCAAATAAAATTCAGGAAGTATAGTTATACATAGACACAAACAATTTCAGTTCAGAGAGGAAGAAATATGTTTTGTTCCTCCAAATGTAGTCTTGATTAGCATCTCCGTTCATTATGCCTTATAACATGCTAGACTTTCTACTCCTTTTCTTAGAATTTATTTCCTAACAAAGATCAATCTCCTATGTGCTCTTTGTGTTCCTTTAAAAAAAATCTATCCATCTCTTCCTCCTCCTTGCAATCTCCAGTTCTTTCATGGGTGGAACTTTCAACAAGCCTGAAGGCTGACTGGAAAACTCTGACATTTTGTTACTCCATGCTTCAGTGACTGTTAAATTGATAGTTTCAGAGTGGATATCAAACTATCCACTCTATCAGTGTTTTTTTTTTTAAATAAGGAGAAAAAGATTACAGTCTGTCTAAATCAACATGACACATCTCTGACATATGTGGCTCGATCACTCTTTGTCCCAACATATCCATTCCTTTTCACTTTCTCTATTTCTCAATGGCTATCCAAGTCAAATAGGGCTTGTCATTTCTTAAAAATTGCTCCCCATTTTGCTTAGGTTTCTCTTAGTTTTCCATACTTCTGTATTTATCACCATGGACCTTACTTCCAACCAACATGGGGTGGAATTTCACAAGGCAGACGGAGACTTAGTTTTTCTCTTCAGTAGGATTTCTATTTGCGGCACATGCATTTCCTTCTCTGCTGAATTCCCAGCAACAGTTTTCAGTAAGGGCAGCTGCTGCTCTGAGCCTCTTTGGATTTTTCTTTCATTCTCTCTTCACATATCGAACTCATTCTGTCTTGAAAGGTTCTCAGTCTCCACTGGCCGGGGAAAGGTGGCACATATCACAAGTTGGCAGAGTTGCAGTGCACTGTGCTTTGAACTTGTAAAATTCTTTTCAAAAGTCTAAATCTTTAAAGGAAAGAAAAGAAGCTTCTGGTACATTTAGACAATGTGAGAACAGAAATGACCCGAGTTTAAAGAGAAGGGTTAATGCTGTGATGTCAGTTCTTGGGCATAACTTCCCAGGAACCTTTAGCTTTGCCAAAGCTCTCTGATTTTAAATGTCTTTCAAGGTAATCTTTTTGTATCTGAAAATATAAGAAAATAGAAAGAACAGGATTTATGACTCTTTCAGTAATTTATCCTAAAGCATACAAACATGATATTTTGTGGTCTTCCCAGAAGCTTCTCTTCAGAGATGAAATTCAGCATCATGCACTGCTCCTGTTACCACAGCCCTTCCAGTCCAAGCAGTGGTTAGAAAAATGAAGTACAATGAAGGTGTTCACTATCTTCCCTCTCAATTAAATTGCCCTTGTTAAGATGCACAGAGTGCTAGCACATGTAGCAATTACTTCACACACATTCCTTGTCTAGCTACGATTATAGCATCATGGCTTGACTGCTTGCGCTTTAGCTCAAGGACAAGGCATATAAGTAATGATCTGCCAAAACTTCTCTTTAGTTTAATATCATCACCTGAAAAATAAGCATGAAAATAATCTGAGTATCACGATCATGGAAATCAGCCGGACTTTTAAGAAAGCACATAACTTGTGTTCTTCATTGACGCCAAATGTTTGAAATGGACTTCCTTTCTTCTCCATCAGTCCTCTACGGCACGTCTTTGTTTTCATGAACTGTACCCCTCTACCTCCTCTGCCCTCCCCCTTAGCCATATTACCTGTTTTTTTTTTTTTTTTTTTTTTTTTTTTTTTTTTTTTTTTTTTTTTTTTTGACAGGCAGAGTGGACAGCGAGAGAGAGACAGAGAGAGAAAGGTCTTCCTTTGCCGCTGGTTCACCCTCCAATGGCCGCCGCTGCAGCCGGCGCACCGCGCTGATCCTGGCAGGAGCCAGGAGCCAGGTGCTTTTCCTGGTCTCCCATGGAGTGCAGGGCCCAAGCACCTGGGCCATCCTCCACTGCACTCCCTGGCCATAGCAGAGAGCTGGCCTGGAAGAGGGGCAACCGGGACAGAATCCGGCGCCCCAACCGGGACTAGAACCCGGTGTGCCGGCGCCGCAAGGTGGAGGATTAGCCTATTGAGCCACGGCGCCGGCTCCATATTACCTGTTAATATACTGATTTCAGTTATATATTAATAGAAAATATCTCATTAAATCAATTTACACTGGAGCTGGGCTTCTTAACCTCTGGCCTTATATGAAGCCTCTAAAATTGTAGGCAACATTCTTAGTTTGAGGACCTAAGTGCCCTATTCTATTGGAAGGATTGGCAGCTTTCATCTGCTTCTCAAAACATTTTAGGGTTCCTGAGTGGTTAAGAATGGTTGCAAACATATTTTCCATTAGAAGGATTTGCTAAGTTAAAGGCACACACATTTAATAGTGGTGTTTCAGGGCACTGAGGGAAGACTTTTGAGGCATGGGGTAATGGCAGGTATGATTGTGAGTGACAGCAAGAGAGCCCCAGGCCTCCTATGCCTCCTATTATCTATTCCAGAATTAGTGGATATTCATTGTTCTTTAGGATATTCTGGCTCCATTTAGAACATTTTATTTTCAGTATTTTGGTCTGGTACAAGCCATGAGAAATTAAAGCTAGTTCGTTTTATCCCTTTATTTATGAGATGGAGAGGTGGAAGGGAAGGGCTAGTAGGCAGAGAGATAGGGATCCACTGGTTCACTCATTGAATGCTTGCAACGGCTGGACTAAGCGGGCACCAGAGTAAGGAGCCAGGAACACAATTCAGGCCTCCCACATGTGTGGCAGGAATCTAATTACTTGAACCATCACTATCACCTCCCAGGGTCTTCATTGGTGGGAAGCTAGAATTGAGGGCCAGAACTGGAGCTGGAACTGAGCCCAGACACTCAGATGTGAGACGTGGGTGTCTCACTAGCCAAATGACTGACCCTGTTCTGAATTCTTACACTTTGAGTCCCTCATGGACTTAGTGGTGTGCACTGTGGGTTTAAAGACTCCAGCTGTTCTACCACAGACATCAGCGTTTCTAGGAAATGATGGCTGGGGAGAGGCAAAACAATCTATTTTTATTTCATTCATTAATTTGGGGAAAAGATATTTTGTCTGACTTACCTGAAGGGCTAAAAAATCAGTACATAAATTTGAATAAATAAAAGGAAACCGAAATTTAGTCATGTTTACATTTTATGAGCTTTAAAATCAGGATGTCAACAAAACTCTATGAGAATCAATTTCTCAAAACTTTGCCAATGAATGTAAAAGTGGGAACAAGTTAAGGTACAGAGATGGGGACATTGTTGGCAACTACACAAACACAAGTGTGTAGAGATTTCCTAAGAATTATGTGCCAATCAGAATGGCTTCCTGTGTGGCCACTGTTTAGAATGTTTTTCTTGAGAACAAATGTTAAAGGCCATCTTAGTCTCTTATCTAATAATGTGTAGGAAAACCTTTTGTTGAAGCTTTGTAAAATGGGATGGAGTCTGTGTGGCCTCAGGAAAAGACATTGTCGGGTCTGACTTTTAATGGAGAAGGGCTGTCTGCCAGCACCCAATTCCTCTTTACTTGTCTCAAACCTGCAAGGGTAGTTTGTTAAAGAGCATGTCCGCAGGCAAATTAATCTGAAACAAAAATGAATTGGGGGAGGATTGAATTTTGAATCGAGGATAGGAAATAAATTTTTCCCTGGGTTAATTACCACACTGATCCTAGGGAAAGCCAACCGTATGGAGAACATCGCTCCTCAGTCATCAGCGCGTACTGCCGTCTGGTATGAGAATGCTTCTCCGAATAATGACTGCTTGTCAACCAGTCAGCCTTCCCTCCCTGGCTTTCATACCGACTCACAGTTACAGACAGGTCTCACAAAAGCTTTTGCTGTGTGATTTATTTATTTTTTTAAAAATGCTTGTCTCCTTGTAACTGACCGAAAAAGGGGGGATTCAGGTGAGATGGAGAATTCTGTCGTGTGCTTTATAGACATTCCAGACAAGTCTGGAACAACAGCCTATTTAAATAACTGCTCTATGGATCCATCAAAGTGCACAGAGACAAGCCTCAGCAGCCTCTCTGCCTCTCAAATGCAAGAGTTTGGATAAAGAGCAGAGAAGAGTGGTCTGCAGTTAGTGTGTATCTGGGAACCTCTCTCATGTGAGGGTGCTGGAAGGAGAGTTGAACAGAGCAGGCTGTGATGGAGGAGCTGAATTCTATCTCTGCTGTTATACAGAAGCATATGGTTTCCACCCACAGGAAAAATCTGCTTCTCTTCTGGCTGCCACACTAATGCATGCATGCAGGGGAAAGACTTTGCTGTCAAAGGCATCTCCAGGGCTGGCATCTGCGAAGGAAGCTTTCTGCTTGCCCTGGTTGCATCCTCCAGGAGGTTTCAAGAAATTACCAAAAGTTGTGCCTGTTTTGTTTCAAGAGTGGGAGGTCGAGTGCTACTTGATGTAGTTTATACACACCTCCGGAGGGCCAATATCCTCATTTCACTGGTCCTTAATTCTGCTTTCAGTAAGTGAACTATTCAGAGGACACACCTAGAACTTGGAGCATAACAGTGAAGTTTCTTATGACTATTACTGGTCACAAAACATCTGGTTAGATTGACCCTGGATCAGTAAATTCTTGACTTCCAATGTTACTACTGTGAGGTAAAATCTGAGTACCTTCTCCACTTCACAGATGGGGGAATACAGAGGTTGTATTTCTGGAATGCAAATATAAGAGGACAACAAGATTCAGTAGTTGTAGTTGGTAGTACCTCTTGACAGCATGCCAATAGGAAAAAATACACAATGGAAGGCTGCAAGGTAACAGAAGAAAAACTTGGTGAGAACCAAATTTGCTCTCCTCCTTTCAAAGGCCAGAAAAACCTCACTTAAGATTTGCTTCTACTACATCGACACAAGAGAGGAGTTGGCATTTTAAATGAGCATACTTCCTATTGAACTTTTAGGGCAAGGGTCCTGTGCCTGTCTTCTTTGCATTTCCACGAATCTCTTCATAAATGTAAAACAAATAGCTAAAGTTTTGGAAATGAAACTGATTTAAAATATGCATCTTTCAAAAATGCTTGTGTATTTTCATTTTACTTAAAAGAAAAAGGGAAAATAAAGAGAAAAAGAGAGGGAGAGAGCAGATGCAGCCTATCCTCTGGTTCACTCTCCAAATTTCTGCAATAGACAGGGCCAGGGCGGGCCAAAGTCAGGAGGACCAGGCCAACGTCGGGAGCCCAGAATGGCACTCAGATCACCCAGGGAAGTAGCAGGGACCCAAGCACTTGAATCATCATGCTTCCAGGTTGCACATTAGCAGGAAGCTTGGTTAGAAGCAGAGTAGTCAGGATTTGATATGGAATAAGGGCATTCCAAGCAGCAACTTAGCTACTATGCCAAAAGCCCAACTAGAATCTTTGTAACTTAATATTAAATTCTGGAGCAATTGTCCAGAGACCAATAATTCTCTGCTATCATCAGCACCAATACAAGGAAAGAAATTATGACCTGAATGACATGGGATGCTGATGGATACTGCAGGCTGCTCTCATCAGGGAACTGCTGCAAAGGTAGGTGAACACTTCCTCCTCCTCCTCTGATGACTTCCTTAACTATGGAGTGCACTGTCGCCCTGCTGAGGAAGGCATGGGGCTGGTCCCAGAATTGCCACACAGTAGTTTCATTTGCAAGATTCTTACAAACTATCTAGTAAATGTTGTAAATTCTGTATGGTTCATTCCAGAGTTTTCTCAATTAATTTTCTTGGTTGTCTTTGCAAGATTCTTAGTTAACAATTCGATTGCTAAGGAGAAGCACCTGCACAAGTTGGAGCCCACTCCGGTATTCAAGTTAAAAAATTTATACAGTAGATCGAGTAAGTTGCATCTTGTACTGACGGGAGGTAGGAGGCAGAAATTATGATTGTGAGATAGGAATAAAGTGAAGAATCAGCACTTATTTTGTAGACTGAAATATTGTGCAGAGTCAAATTCTAAATATCCCTTCTGTCACTGTCAGCAGTAGCCTCCTAACACTTCTGCCTGCCTCAGATCCTACCCCTCTGTGGCTGCAGTGGTCTTATTATTGTCTTTGCATGCCATGAGAGGCTCTTCAGGATCTGGCTCCTGCCATGATTTCCAGCTACAGTTCCCTGTGGTCTCTAACCCAGGGACTTGATGATCCATCAATCCTGAAGTACTTGGAGTTTTCCCAATGCCCTTGCTGTGCCTGGTCCCTTTGCAAATGCTTGCCTCTGCCTGGAGTGTTTTTCCCTCTCCCTGTGGCACCTGGCAAGCACCTACCTGATCATAAAGCCACGGCTCAGGCATCTTCCTCTCTGAGGACCTTCTAGACGCATATGCTGCTCAATATGTGTTTGCTGAATGAGCAATTAAATGAGTGAGTAAATGAATGAGAGTAAACAAATGAATGGTCTGGTTATTGTTATTCTTCTTAGAAAGAATCCACGGAATTCCCAAAGATAGTGCTGTCTGGGTAAACATTACACTAAATTTGTAGTTTTCGAGTTGAATGCTTTAAGGGTTGTAGGAAATGTGGTGTTTTCCAGGTTGACTTTGGCAAACTGCTTTTCTCATTTTGCCTCGGAATGACATTAAGATTGATTTCTCCCTTCTCTCTAATATCACTATCAGCATCTAACATCTAACCTTTACAAAATCAAAAGTGATGAAAACTAAATAATTCAATGTTGAGAGAGCTCACCAGAAGACAAATGGACTGTGTGCAATATGTTTGGTTGTGTGGCTGTGACCTATCTAGGTGATTAAGTCTCCGTGTTCATGGACAGACTCTAAAATCTCAGAAGGCCAGGTCTTCAGAGATAAAGTCAAAGGTACTGCTTTTTTTCTTTTCTTGTAAAAAACTTAATTATTTATTTCTATCTTATTTGAAAAACATACACACACACACACATATGCATAGTATGTATGTATGTATGTATCATCAATCTATCTAGTCCACTATTTGCTGGTTCACTCCCCAAATGCCAGAAAGAGTCAGGATAAGACCAAGAGCCTGGAATGGGTAAGACCAGGAGCCTGGAATTCAACCAGGTCTCCCACGTGGTTGGTAGGGAGCCAAGTACTTGAACTACCATTTGCTGCCTTCCAAGGTCTGCATTAATAGCGAGCTGAAACAGAAGCAACAGAGCTGGGACTACAACCAGACTCACTGATAGGTTCTGTGGGCAACCCAAAGGCAATTCACCGCTGTATCAAAAGCATATGCCATCCGGTTTTTTATTTTCCATGTGAGGAATACAACACCTTGTTGCTTCCTTTTTTGTTTGCTAATGATGTTCAGTTAATGAAACAGCATTTTTGACTAGAGAGGCAAATGTACTTTGGAGCAATGAAACACCAGTTATACTGGAGTATACTGGAGAAATGTGGTGGCAGGATGGAAAAGATGAGCTTGTTTATGAATGGGGAAAACAATAAGACCCAGAGTACACAATTTGTAACTGAGACTGGATCCTTTTCCTCTTCTTCTCATTCTTTACTTAAGTGCCTATCTTCCTAGGACAAGTTATGGTTTGTTTACAGGGGTGCTCCACAAGGTAAAATTATGATCTCCATTCCTCACATGACATTTATGTATTAGAGATTCTTGGGGAAGTTAATTTTTCAAATGGTGTTCTTCCCTCACATTGTGTGCTCTCTAGGTTGGAGCAGGTTTGAGATGTCTCCAGAACTTAAGAATTATTACAAAGTAATTTTTAAATGAAAAAGTAATTAATTTACTTGACAGGCAGAGGAGAGAGAGAGAGAGAGAGAGAGAGGAGATCTTCCATTGCTGGTTCACCCCACAATGGCTGGAATACCCAAGGCGGGGCCAAGCTGAAACCAGGAGCCAGGAACTCCATCTGGGTTTTCCATATGGGTTGCAGAGACCAGCCTCTGCTGCTGCTTTCCCAGGCACACAAGCTGGATTGGAAGTGGAACAGATCGGGCTCAAATTGGCACTTTGATATGGGATGTTGGTGTTGCAAGCAGTGGCTTAACCTACTGAGCCATAATGCTGGCCCCGCAAAGTAATTTTAGCCCAGGCTAAATCAAATACACATAAAAAAGGGTGTGGATAACCACTGTCTCTGTTTAGGTGTTCCAGAATATGTGTACTCTACCACCATATTAAATGTATGGGCTCCATGCTCTTCTCTTAGAGTTATGGGATGTTATGTGCTTGTGGATATCTGCTCATCTGCTCATTGATTGCAAGAGAGAAGAAGCCAAATTAAGAGTACAGAGAGGCGTCTTTCCTGCTGTGCAGAGCCAAAGCAAGCTGATCTCAACAGGCCAACTTAAGTAAATGTTGCTGGCCTCTAGGCCTGGCTGAAGGATAGTGCGCTCTCCAGTGAAAGGCAAGTAGTCTGTGGGGGACTCTTCTGCTTTCATTTGGGTTTTGGGCACTCAAACAAATGTTCTCTGGGTCCTTTTGTGCTGATGCCTCTCTTTGCTTTATGGCCTCTTGGGTCTTATCCATTCCCTTCCCCCAGAACCTCAAATCTCTCTCTTTCTCTTCTCCTTTGCAGTACAGCTGTAATATTCTTTTAGTTTCAGAAGTTCTGGCATAATCTCTTAACTGGGTTTAGGCTTCTAGGAACCAAAGAATAAAAAATAGATTATTTTTTACTGTATCTCTCCCTAGGGACAGGAGATTCAGAATCAGTAGCTGTTTGAATAGGTAAATTGGTAGGAGAGAAAATAATCTACTATTCTTTTTTTATTTTTATTTATTTATTTTTTTTGACAGGCAGAGTGGACAGTGAGAGAGAGAGACAGAGAGGAAGGTCTTCCTTTGCCGTTGGTT
This sequence comes from Oryctolagus cuniculus, assembly GCF_964237555.1. NCBI lineage: Eukaryota > Metazoa > Chordata > Mammalia > Lagomorpha > Leporidae > Oryctolagus > Oryctolagus cuniculus. Next base: position 81,528,778 of record NC_091436.1, on the reverse strand, counting down.
CACCCTCCAATGGCCGCCACGGCCAGTGCATTGCGGCCGGGACACCGCGCTGATCTGAAGCCAGGAGCCAGGTGCTTCTCCTGGTCTCCCATGCGGATACAGGGCCCGAGCACTTGGGCCATCCTCCACTGCACTCCCAGGCCACAGCAGAGAGCTAGCCTGGAAGAGGGGCAACCAGGACAGAAACCGGCGCCCCGACTGGGACTAGAACTCGGTGTGCCAGTGCTGCAGGCGGAGGATTAACCTATTGAGCCACAGCGCCAGCCACTATTCTTTAATATTGTGCCACTTTCCAGTATTGTGGATGCAATTCTGATAGAAATATACATCAGAATATGATCCATGCAACATACAATATTACAAGGTCATGGACAAATTGGGCTTAAATTTTGTTTTAGATGATCTGCTCCTATACAAGGGGGCTTCAAATTATCTAAGGAAAAATGAAATTCAAGGATAAGTTTATTTTGTAGCAAAAATTTTTTGAAATCCATTTATAGTTTTTTCATAATACCATTTTCCTTTTTTTTAAATCACTTATTTATTTGAACGTCAGAATGAGAGAGAGAGAAAGAGAAAGAAACTCATCTGCTGGTTCACTCCCCAAATGCCTGCAATGACTAGGGCTGGGCCAGGCCAAAGACAGAACGTGGGAAATTCAGATGGTTTTCTTATTTGCATGGCAGAGGCCCAAGTACTTGGGCCGTTTTCCATTGCTCACCATTATCAGGGAGCTGTACCGGAAGTGGGATGCAGGTGTGGCAGACGGTATCTTTACCCACTGTCACAAAGCTGTCTCCCATATTATATTCATTTTCCATTAACTAAAGATCCTTATGTTTAATTCATTGAGAGTTATCTATGTGTATCCTTAAATACTAAAAAAAAATTTTACTCTTTGTATGCTTCTATCATGTTTCAGTTTTACTTTATGGATAGGCAGTGTGAGGGAAGAGATAGGTTCATAGTCTCCAATATTACATTCTGTGATGTAGAAAATTTCTGCTAGAATTTCTAAGGCAATTTTAATTTGTAGACTAATTGGATCTAGTTTTGAAGAAGTCAGGCATTTGAATCTTAGAAACTTATGTGTCTGAGACATTCTGGCATCCTTTAGTCACTCTGAAAATGTCTGTTGAGTAACGGAGATTTTCTACATGATGAGACTTTCTGTACATCCTTTGCAGAGGGAAATATATATAGTTGCTTAGAAGAGAAAAATCCACAAATATATTTAACAAATGTGCATTCCCCACCTGTGAAATAAATCATGCTATTTAGTAAACTACCACCAAATATACCTCAATATGTTCAAGAATGAAAACTAATAACTAGTCATAAAAATTGAAAGGGAAAGCTTTGAGCAAGAGATCTATAAGGAAGAGGTTTTATTTAACTTTAATAAATGAGATTCGCAAATTAAATTATGTTCCTATGCACCTTCTTGTATTTATGGAATAATAGGCCTATGAATCTTCTTTTGCTTGACAGGGTCAAGTAGTGTACAGCTTGTCTTCTGTCTTTATTTCAACTACTCAGACACAGCCATTGAGGTTTGCTTGAATTGTCCTAATGGAGAGAATTATGTGTCATGTGTGGTAGAATTATGAGAACCAAACCTTAAGAACTTTAATAATAGCAATAACATAGCATAAAAGCAGAACTTGTCTCTAATGAGTCTTCAGGAAAGTTACTCTCCTTTAGGAGATTTAAATGTATGTTATATTTGATATCATTTTTTATGAGGCCAAGTAGTTGATTTTGAACCATGTCATTTACATTAAAGTTGCTTTTAGAAAAGTAGTCATGTTTAGTCTTATAATAAAACCATTGCCATAGAAAATTAGTACCTAAAACAAATATGTAAAAGGTCTTTTGCTTTAATCTAAAAGTTGAGAAAGAAAAGAAATATTTCTTTTCAGAAAAGATTATCTTGTTGGTTTTCTAAAGCCAGAATTGAGAATTGTAATCCAGGAAATAACAGTGTTTCTGAAGAGAGTCATAGCATTTGCCATGACAGCGTATTGAGAATCCAACCACATCATTAATTGCAGCAAACAATTGCTAAGAAGATTATTGTGATTATTGATGTTGATGAAGCACCTTTAATTATTAAGACTCAATGTTTCCTAGGCTTTTTAAATTCTATACCTAAGAAGTAGATGGAGCATCAAAAGCACTTCTGCTGATCCTTCAGGGATGCAGAATGTTGCAGTACTACAGTATTGATTTTTTTTTCAGATCTTATGCATAACCTTGTAATGATTTTATTTTAGGCAGAAAAGATGCAAACATTTAGTTCTCCTTCAGCTTGCAAACACCCTTCCTCCACCTCCACAGTGGCCTCTGTCCACTGGTTCAGATCAAATCCATCTCTGTTGCTTTGAAATATTTTGTGGAGCTCATTGTTTTATTTCCTTCTAGACTAATTGGGAAGTATTGTGTTTCTTACCAGCTGCAGACCTTCCCTTACCCACCTTTTCTTGCATGTCTGTGAACAAAAGAATCTGTCTTCTCCAAGTTTTCTACAGAGAAACCAGTGTCATTATAAATCTTTAAAAAAAAAAACTTCATGGAAAACATATATTATTAAAAAATGCATGAATTTCCAAAATCTTTTACACCAAAATAATTCTGTTTCTTAATTCCATTTTCCATGAACTTTTTGAAGTTGTAGTACCTACATCAGGAGTTGTGCATGGCATTTTATCATTCCTGAAAGGTCCTCTCAGTCTGACCTCATCATAGATGTGTTGTGAACCTTTACCTCACTGACCTTGAATTCTGCCATACCGCCAGAAATGAACTAGGAAAGTTGTTAATTAGCGTTCCTATTTTGCAACTTTCTCTGATTTATATTTGCTCTACATTTGCTCTATCTGGGTTTTTGTGCTAGATAGGCTTAGATTTTGAAACCTTTTTTAAAATTTTGGGGTTTGTGTTTCTGGAAATTTTAATATTTCCTAGAGAATATACCCTGGATGCAGGGGGTAGGAAAAAAGTATAATGGCTATAAAATAATAGTTATATTCTGAGCCAGCAATGGCCATAAAAATCACAAAGCATCTGATGTCATTTCTAAATTAAAGAAATCTCCAAATGTGTTTATATGATATGAGTCATTCAATAAGTATTATATTCTTAGTACTAAGCACATTACTGTAAAGAATTACCCACAACTATATAGAACCTTAAATCTTACATAAAATAAACATTACATTATACTGGGTCTAAGGAATATTGCTGTTTTTTCAAAGATTTTATTTATTTATTTATTTGAAAGTCAGAGTTACATAGAGAGAGAAGGAGAGGCAGAGAGAGAGGTCTTCCATCCACTGGTTCACTCCCCAATTGGCAGCAATGGCCGGAGCCAGGAGCCAGGAGCTTCTTCTGGGTCTCCTACACAGGTGCAGGGGCCCAAGCACTTGGGCCATCTTCTACTGCTTTCCCAGGCCATAGCAGAGAGCTGGATCAGAAGTGGAGCAGCCAGAATTTGAACCAGTGCCCATATGGGATACTGGCACTTCAGGCGGCGGCTTTACCTGCTATCCCACAGCACTGGCCCCAGGAATATTTTTTAACACAGATTCGTCCAAGAGTGCTTTCTTTCATAAGTTATAGTGCATTTTGAAGTCTGCCTTTCCAGTCTTACTTAAGAGCATAAGATCTACCTAATTAATCATCCCATTCCATCTCCTTTGCTGTAAAATGAACAAGATAGATGACCATAACTGCCAGTAATCCTCAGCTTTGGCTGGGCTTAGCAAGTTGAAAATGTATTTGCCTACCTAGACTTACTTCACACATTTAATTCCTTGAGAGTGACCAGGAGTGTTCTTTGGGAGGCATATAGATCTGAGCCTCTGCTTGCAAATGTCAGGTAGTGGGTTCTAGGTACTACACAATTTGTGTTTAAGTTCATTATACTAAAATGTAAGAATTGCTGCAAGTAAGGATTGAATTCTTCAATACCTACTTAAAGTAAATTAGCTATAGAATTAGTTTTAAAATAGATTATTTGGTGCCCCAGGCCTTAATTAAATGAAACGAAGGGCCCTGCTCAACAGCAGTGAAGTAAAATGTGAGCAGTAGTCCGGGAACTTGTAGGAAGGGAGACAGGGCCTCCATCCCAGCTGGAGCATCTGGCTTAGGACACCATGTTTCATGGCAGTCAGATCGCCAGCAGTGAGCACCACTCCTGAAAAAGGATCTGTGAATTTTAATAATGTTCCCAATGACTGCCTTCAAGTGAAGACATCTTAAAAGTTCCAATTAAGTTCTTAAAATGAAGTAGAAAAGCTAAAGGTTGAAAGTTCATATCTGCCACCGGCTTCTCAGTGTGAGTGTTTTGGGGATACTTTTTAGTTTTACACATCGTGAATGCAGATGTTCTGACTTCCTCGTTTCAGTTTCTTTCTCACTGTTCATCTTTCCTGGCACCTTTTCACTGTTTGAAAGGGTTGTTTCCCTCTCCTTTTCATGTTTTAATGCCTTTTCCTTCATTTATACTGGTACTTCAAAAAGTTCTTCAGGGTCTCCCACCGTTTTGGTAATCTGAAGTAGGGAAACTCCCCCTCACTCAAACAGGCACCAGAGACTGAGTAGAAATCAGAAGTAGTTTATTTACTGATGGGCCCTGTAGGAGTCAACTGAAAATGAGCCATCAGCCAAGATTTTTTACAATATTTATAGGTTTATCAGCATCATGTCTTAACTGTTACGGCCTTGGTGGGTCCAAATTGTAGCCTACGTGACATAAGTTCACATTTGGGGGACTGGTTTATGTTACTGGAGACCACACTTGGGGAAATCCCGCAAGGTCAGTTGGTCAAGTATGTTTATAGAAAGCAGAGTTTTAGAAGGACATATAGAAAGCAGAAGTTAGGACTTTTTTTTTTCTTCTGTGGACAGGATAATCCTGGGCAGCTGCTTCACCAGATAATTGCAAGCAGCCATTTTTTTCTCTCTCTTTTTTTAAAGATTTATTTTATTTATTTGAAAGAATTACAGAGAGAGGTAGAGACAGAGAGAGAGGTCTTCCATCCATTGATCCACTCCCCAGATGACTGCAACAGCCGGAGCTGAGCTGATCGAAAGCTAGGAGCCAGGAGCTTCTTCCTGGTTTCCCACGTGGGTGCAGGGGTCCAAGGACCTGGGCTATCTTCTACTGCTATCCCAGGCCATAGCAGAGAGCTGGATTGGAAGAGGAGCAGCCAGGAGTAGAACCGGTGCCCATATGGGATGCTGGTGTTTCATGTCAGGGCTTTAACCTACTGAGTCACAGCACCAGCCCCCAGCAAGCAGCCATTTTTCAAGGTTGTCTCGGGGGTCATGTTTTTCTCCCTTTGTCCTTGTGGTAGTTGGCACTTGGACCATTCTCCACTGCTTTCCCAGACACATTAGCAGGGAGCTGTATCAGAAGTGGAGCAGCCAGGGCTCGAACTAGTGCCTATATGGGATGCTGGCACTGGAGGCCGCAGCTTTAACCGCCTCAGCCATGCTGCCGGCCCCTTTCACAAACTTTTTGAAGACTCTTCACATGTATGGGTTTCAAAATTTTCCTTAGAAGATTTATTTATTTATTTGAAATGCAGAGTCACAAAGAGAGAGAAAGAGGGAGATACACATGGAGAGAGAGAGATCTTCCATCCACTGATTCACTTGCCAAATGGCCGCATCGGCCGAGGTTGGGCCATGCTGAAGCCAGGAACCTGGAACTCCATTTGGGTCTCCCATGAGAGTGGCAGAGGCGCAAGCACTTGGGCTATCTTCTGCTGCTTTACCAGGTTCAGTAGCAGGGAGCTAGATTGGAAGTGGAGCAACTGGGATTCAAACCATCGTTCATATGAAATGCTGGTGTTGCAGGCAGCTTCCCAACCCACTGAGCCACAATACAAGCCCCTGGTTTCAAAAATTGTTGTCATCATACTAAATTTACCTTTTGATTCCATTCTCCATGAATGTTTTAAAGTGCTCTTGTTATAGATCTGGAAAATGATGAGTCTCTGAAGAATAATGGTAATTTATTATTAGAGACTGTCAGAGCCTTAGGTCTGGGACTTTAGAATTTCTAGCCATTGCTCTGCAAATCTGTCAAGGACTCTGATGTGAGGAGAATGAACTATCTCATGCTGTGAAATTACCCTACTTTTAAGCTCCTTTAGAGGAAGATCACTCCTTTTTTTCTAAGTAGTTGATTTATAATACATGCAAACCTTGGTGTGATGACCCAACAGTGCTACAGAATGAGTTAGTTCTGGCTTCCAGTATACACTTATTTTTGCTATTTCCTCTTTTGCAACAGGTCATTAATCAGCCAACTGACTTCAAGTTGTTTGAAGCCCAATATTAGACTCCGATATCTGTGTTGGCTAAATTATATCTAATAAAAGGTGGTAAAACAGCCCTGAGAGACAAGATTTTTAGATTTAAGCTATCTAGTTTGTAGACCAGATCCTATTTTTCATAATAGTTTATTCTTGAACTTCTAATATAGAAGTGAAGTGAGTGAGATGCTGTGCTCTGTTTGAGATGAAGTGTGGTCTCCTCAGCATGGTTTCATTTCCTCAGACTTTTGAGATTACTACAGACTTCATCAGCCTGAAGAGTTTCATCTTATTTTCAAGTGGTACTCAAATGTGCCCAAGTTATCCAGTATCATAAGGTCTAACTGTCCTACTAAATGTCCAAGTGAAATAATTGGAGTCCCCATCCCAATCAAGTAGTAGAAAGTGTAACACTGTGGCCGGCACCGTGGCTCACTAGGCTAATGCTCCTCCTGCAACGCCAGCACACTGGCTTCTAGTCCCGGTCAGGGCGCTGGATTCTGTCCTGGTTGCCCCTCTTCCAGGCCAGCTCTCTGCTGTGGCCTGGGAGTGCAGTGGAGGATGGCTCAAGTCCTTGGGCCCTCCACCTGCATGGGAGACCAGGAGAAGCACCTGGCTCCTGGCTTCGGATCAGCGTGGTGTGCCGGCCACAGCACATCAGCCGTGGCAGCCATTGGAGGGTGAACCAACGGCAAAGGAAGACCTTTCTCACTGTCTCTCTCTCTCTCTCACTGTCCACTCTGTCAAAAAAAAAAAAGTGTAACACTGTTTAAAAAATATGAAAACTCCTGGATGAAGCAGAGGGTGAAAACCTGGGGTGGATTGAGAAAGGGTAGCCACATTGCTATGAGTAGTGGTGGCCATTTCTCATCATATACTCAATCTCTATGTTCCAATCATGACCCTGTACTTAAATTTTCTGTTCCTGAAGCTGTTGATCTCTGTTCTTATAGATCCACCTAAGTGTGATCCTACCCTTTTCTCATTCTCGAAGGCAGTATAACACAGGTTGATGTTTGAAGAGTTGGCTGTTGCAAGTTTGCAGATAGAGGGATAAGTTACAACTCTAAATAAGAAAAACTTTTAATTCAGACTGGATGTCATTCTCCCTTAGATTTGTTGATCATTCATTCCTTCATACAAACTTTGGTTCTGCTTCTTTCTGTCTCTCTCTGTGCTGTCATATTTATAGTCCTCACTCTCTCCACAATGCTTCCTTTCACCACAACCTTACTTAGGCCCAACAGATGTCTGATTTTTCAGAAGTAAACATAGCACATTTTCATGTCTTTGTTACAAAAAAATGAATTGATACCACTTTTGTTAAAATCCCTAGGCCTCTAAATGAGTTAGATGCCTTTCCTTTCATAATTGGTTCTTGGTTAGCCAGCCTGTTTGACTGTAATCACAACTTAAATTTAATAATGAATACAACTTCATCATCAGGAACATGGATATTGGAGTCATACCTTTTGGAGTGTGATCCTGGCTCTCCTTTTCCTGGATGTGAGACTCTAGGGAAGTTACAGCTTTCAATTCTGTTTTCTCTAAAATGGAGGTACAGATACATCAGGGTGTTGTTGGGATTATATCACCTAATGGGTAAAACTAGCCTGGCATGTTAAGGGCCAATAAGTAAATGTTTCTTGACAACTTTTCAAAGTCCAGACATCAGACTGTGTGAACTGAGCAGTTTTTTTCTTCCATCTTGGGGTGCTCATGTATTTGTGTGTCTGTTCTTCTGTGTGTTGCTTGTAGCTGTGGTAAGAGTGCAGTGGGGGTAAAAAAAACACTGGTGTTCATTTTCAGTGGTTTAATTCAAAGACTCTTGGTGTCCTTAAGTGACTATCATGTATTATTTCATGACTTGTTCTATTTCTCATACAGCGGCTTCTCTCCCTAGCGGAATCCCTGAGGACAACACCATGTCAAAGCCTCCTAAAGCATCAGAAGGTGCTTAGCATATCTTGTTTGTTTGTTTGTCCTGAAGTGCTCCTTGGGACATTGATAAACATTAAAGAATTTCATTTTCCTGGTCAGATCATGAAGTCTTGAAGTACCTTCCCATTACATAGCTTTCTTTTGAGAATAGCAGTCCTGAAAGTTCTTTTGAGCAGAATGCCTGTATCTTGAACCAATAGTTTTAACAGCTCAAGTCTTGCTGTATTACTCACAGCTTATTGCCCTGGGGTTGTGGGCTCTGTTGAAAGTGGCTGCATAAAGGTTGGTTATCTCAGCTTCCTGTCTGTAAGTGGGTCTGGCGTGAACTCTGTCCTACGAGACATTTCATATAGGATGGTAGAAATCTGTGCCATTCCAAACTTCTCTAAGCCTCAGCCTCTTCATCTCTAAAATTGGCATAATTACTTATCCCATGGCATATTGTGAGGATTGAGTGAATGAGTTATTGAAGGGTGAGATTGACTGTAGTACAGCCTCATAGTATATGTTTGATAATATTAGTGAAGTAGATGGAATTATTAGTCTTGATTTTTCACCACTCCTTCCGCCAACACCCTGTGTTTGGCCCTAAATTTGGGTCATTGCACAGTCCAACACTTAAATTTAGGGGTGGACACTTAATTAACAGTTGGCCCATTGCATATAGGTGAAATTGACAATGTGTCAATCTGATCTATGTGTTAGAAGTCTTGCCTCTTCCACTTTCTTTCTTGACCATCAATATGGATAGATTTGCACCATTGAGCCATCTTATCCAAGAAGATAAAAGAAAAAGAGAGCAGAGTGGCTCCATGCCCACAGTGAGGAGTGGGCAACTCCAGCTCCTACAGACAGAGGCAAAATGGCTCAGAGAACTGAGTCTAGATCAGTTGAACTCCCAGCAATGTGCAGGTGCATGAGAGATGGGAAATGGTCACTTTGGAAGGCACTGAGATCTAACAAGAGCTGACCAGTGGAATTAGCTATTATTATTTTTATTGTTATTATTTTATTACTGAGCTTTTTCAGACAACATGGGTAGCTTTAGGTGAATAAAGAGCTATTCAATAGGCTCTGTGAGCCAGGGGACTGTTGTGAATGACGCTGGTCCCCACCATAGTCAGCAACTGTGGGGATTCCTAATGCTCTGGCAGTGGATAAGGCTGGTCCTCAGACTGCCTCCCTCTTTCCAGAGCTGCTGCAAATTAACTCTTATCCCAGTCAGTGCCACTTTCTTCCCATTCCAAGGATCTTGAAGAATAGAATCATACAAAATAGCAAAGGGAAGGGAAAATACTTAGAGGTTAATATACTTTCTTTTTCAGAATTTCTTCTAAATTATGATCCCGCTTCAGCAGATGCTTTTGATCTGAGAGTCGAGGTGGTACATTCTGAAAGCCTTCTCAGCACATAGTTTGGTCTCTGTGTTCCTGCTCCTCTAACTGCAGTGGTCCAATAATACTTACCATCACCCAGCCTCCTCTCCAGGACGTGGAGCAGATTAATGACACAGTGTTTTGCAAAGCAATCTGAGACTCTCTGAGGAAAAGGCACAGGAGTCATATAAATGTGGATATCTGGAGTTGGCACTCATTTGTCCCTGTGTGTCTATTTCAGATAGCTTTATATCTTTGAGGCAATAATTTGGAAGGCACAACCTCATGCCCTTCTCTTAGTAAAGGACAGCATTTTGCTTGGAGCTGAGGTATTTTTTTTCCACCCTCTTGGCCTTGCTGAGCTTTTTAACGATCACTTCCATGCTGCTCGTCTCTAATCTGCTGAGAGATGCTGTCGGTACAAACTGTACTGTGAGACTGTGAGAAAATTACACCACAGCCCACATGGAAGCCCTGCTTTTGGTTCCAGGATGTCTGTTGGGACCGCTGTTAAGAATATGTGTCTAAAGAAGGAGCTCATTCTCATTCTTGGTGCACAGGTGAGTTAATAAGTGTGTGCATTGAGACCGAGAGCTGATGTATCAAAGATGCAGCTCTCCATCACCTCAGGGGTGTTCTTAATAGTCGTGCCAGGTTTTCTCCCCCTTTCATTTTCGTCAAAATGTATCAAGGGCTGTCACTACTTCTCAAAGAAAGCACTTATTAATATGTATAAGGTAAGACTGTTCCTTTCGAAGAATTAACTTTACTCACAATCATTACATCCAACCATAATGCAGTTGGAGAAAAAAGGTAACACACACACACACACACACACACTCACACTCACTCTCACACGACATAAACAATAGAAGAGCACCATAGCTCTGAACTTTCCTGAGGCAGAAAATGTCATATATTAATGCAGAATAAAATGCGGTCCCTTGCTTCTTATTTTCCTCTCTGAGGTGGCAGCATTTGTGAGATAATGATATTTTCTGTTTCTGAGTCCAAATGCGCTTGGTGGTGTATGCTATTTTAAGTATGTATCAGCAGCTAAGTCATGGTATGTGAGCTTTGTTAGAGCCCCACTTCAGTTTGTTTTCAATGGGTGGTTCCTATCTGTCTTAAGCTCTGACTTATATTTTCTTTGTATCTGTTTTAACAGCTGGATGGTCAGTGATTCAAAACACCTGCTTTTCATGCAGCTCCATGAACTTCACTTTTCTTCATGAATATTATTTTTTAATTCCTCCAGTTAATTTTAGGAACACTGAGTCAGTCATTTACTGGGGATTCACTGAATGTAGGTGCCTGGAGGAGTCCCAGAAGGTTGAAGCTCTGGTTTTCACCCTGAATAATCACTATAGCAAACAGTTCTTGACTTTTACTATGTGGATGGGTCTTTATATTCAGTATCTTGACTAATTCTCAAAGCAATATTTTGGGTTAGGTATTAATTATTATTATCCCTACTGTATGAGTGAAGAAATAGAGGCATGGAAAAGCTAAGCCACTTGTTTTTCTTATGAGGCCTTGTCTTGGGCTTGCAAAGTGTTTGGTGGGAAGTGGCAGGGTTACTGTCTTGGAGGACAGCTCGGGCTGTCATAGCAAAGGTCCACAGTTGGGAGCTAAATCAACATTTCCTCCCCATTCTGGAGCTGAAAGTCTTAGATCAAGGTGACAGCAGCACTGCTTTCTTGTGCTTGCATGTGGCTTCCTTCCCTTGTGTCTTACAAAGTCTTTCTTCCATACCTTCCTGTAACTGACTTCTTACAGGGACATCAGTAGTATTGGGTTAGAGCCACTGTAATGACTTAATCACCTCTTTAAGACTTGCAAATACAGTCTGTACCCAGGCATTAGGAGGTAGGGCTTCAACACCTGCGCTGTGTGAGGTGCGGGTGAGACACAGTTCACCCTGTAGCACAGCTCATCGAAGATGAGTTTGTACAGATTCTTTTCTACTTGTCTCTTGCCTCAGCCCAGATATAAAGGACTTTTATACAGGGAATGGTGAGGAAAACTCTCCATCTTTTGCAGGGGAGCTCGAACCTTAAGAACTCACTAGCCAGGAAGAGGCTGGGAGACCAACTCCTTCCTCTGCTGCCATCCCTGCAGTGAGGGCTGGTGGTATGGGTGAGAAGGCTTGTGGAGGACACCATAGAGGCTGTGTTGTTTTGCTGCATATTAAGAGAGTTCAGAATGGCCATGAATTAGGGAAGAGAGAAAACTGTGAATGTGTGAGATGAGACAGGACAGGGGAAAAACTGCCAGAGTGAACTCTCACAATTCACAGGTACCAAACCTAACCTGTTAAGACTTTTCCTCTGCTTTCTCTCTTTTACCTCATGAACTGCTCTCTGTCAGCTGGGGCCTCCAAGTCTGTCTTCCATAAAGACCCATTTCAAATGGCATCTGTGCCACCAGTCCCCACCTAGTTTCCCTTCTATCATTTTTGTTTCTGAGAAAAAATGGACTACAGCAAAAGCTTCCAAACTAGAACCAAAATAAACACAGTATTTAACTTACTCACTGCTCCCCTTGCCTGGAGGGGTCCTGGGGATTTCTCTGGGGGTTGATAAATTACTGGCAGGAAGGCTGGGGTGGGGATTTGGATGGCATTAGTTTTGATGCCATTTCTGTGTCTCAAAGTTAGTTCATTTCAGACAACTCAGTTCTGTTTTCCTTGCTTCATTGTTCAGACTCCAGAAATGAGATTTGCAATCTCCACCCCACAGATATGACATTTGCTTTTAGTATGATCATGGTGATTAAGTGAGGAAGTAAATGGGAATATATTTTTTTAAGTTCTCTTGCAATGTTCTGCACTGGGTCATGTAAGCATTGTCCCTTTCCTAGGCTAGCTCTACCAAAAAATGATTTCTCATGAATAAGTACTCAAGATTACAATAGAACATGAAAGTAACATTAGTACAAAGTGAGGTGAGTCATAGGCATCAAGATTAAGGTCAACATCAGTGCTGTCAGACACCAAGGGCTTCCTGTGGCCCTGTTATCTGTGTAGCATGCAAGGAGCCTTGCTCTAGGCAGTTACATCCTTATCCACATATTTCAGAATATTTTGACCCATTTCTGGGCAATTACTGAGCAATATATGTCTTCTATCATTTCTACAGGGACAAATGGAGTTTTTTTTCTCTCTCAATTTGTTGATTATATTTGGACAACAAATCCATGCCTTAGTTTGTTTTTTTGTACCCATTCAAGGCAAGTGGGGTAGGGTGGGGTACAGACATCTGTCATCTTTCCATTCTTTTTTTCCTTCTGCCTGTTTACTTGGGCAAATCCTTCTCCCCACTTTTCCTCTATCCTTCTATTCTCTTTTCCCATGTCAACTGCTATCAGGTCCTTTCTTCCAGTAGCCCTGCCACTTTCATCCATTTACTAAGTAAGTAGTCATTCAGGAAAAGCTTTGAGAGGCTCTTTGGCAAGGAAGCCCTCACTGACCCTGATCCAGTTTCATAATTGAGTTTCTTTTTGGTGGTGCAAGTGCCCATTTCCTTACTGTCCTGAACAGGGAGTTGTTATTCTGGCCCTGGGCCCTCCCAAGGATGCTTTTGTAAGTGGAGCAGACTGGGGATTTTAGTCTTTTCAAGAGCAGCAGTGAAAACCAGGCATGCCCTGTGGGGATTTTGCATGGTTCTAGGAGTGCCTGAGTTGTCAGGGCAGCTTCAGAACCTAGAGCACTGTCTGATCTGCTCGCTCTCTCTCTCTCTCTCTCTCTCTCTCAGATTTGCCAGAGCAGACACCTCACTGATGAAGAATGGACCAAGTCCCTTGCCTTTCAAGGGCTCTCCCATTTGAGTCCAACACCAGGCTTGTAGAGATGTCCAAACTGAAGTAAAAACTCGACCGCTGTGGTCTGGTCTTAGCTCTTCTTCAGACACCTCATGCATTTCTGAGGGTCGAGGCATAATATGACAAATGCTCTGTTCTGCTGGCCCAACTTCTGTTGAAAGGGTGTGTGGTAAAATGAACAGCTCTTTAGGTCATGCAACTGTTGTGGTTTTCAAGTTGCCTTTACGATCCCTGCCTTCTGGCAACATGCATGTGTCCCCTTCCTCCCAAAAATATTTCAAGGTTCAGAGTGAAACATGAGAAGTACAGTCATCTACTATTTTCTCAAGTTTAAAATGATGTCAAATGATTACTTGGGCTAGAGTTTCTCCATGCCTAAAGAGCCATAAATTTGTCCATTTGTAGAACCAAGGCCACCAGAGAGTATGTCTGGTAGTTTGTAAATTCAACATTCCTATGATGATCAGTAATTCATTTATGACTTCTCCCCTTGGGCAGACTGCAGTAGAGAAACGATTACTCAACGGGTGAGATATTTAATATTCTCTACTCTCAAGTGTAGTGGCATAGCATTGTCTGTGGCCTCCTGTTCCAGCACTTCTTCATTTAGTTGAAAGGGAAAGCTACCCACCTACTACTGAGTACACAGTGGGATAGCTCCCCATGCTTGGGCCTGTGTCCCTGAATCAGTTGGAGTGAAAGATTTCCTCTGATGGAAAAGGCTTTGAAATAAATGGTGAAGGCACCCAAAGAGTGGGATTTTCTTTTCATGCTTTCGGAAACTTTTTTTGGGGGTATTTATTTCAAAGACTTAAGTGTACTTTGGGGGGCTCCTAATCATCATAAGCTCTGGGAATTTACTTCTCTGCAGCTGCTCCCCCTCCCCAAGCAGCCCTGCACGGAGCAAAATAATTGTCTGTTTCTGCAAGCAGCCTCCTGTGCAGATGGAGCCTGATTAGCATGTGCGCTTGCAGCAGTCCACTGCTCTAACCACATTTGGAAATCCAGCCACTGAGAGAAATGTGGGCTTGACATTCATTAACATTCTTTGGCTCCCTGGGAAATACACATAATAGGGTAAAATTGCCATTAAGGAGAGCAACACTTGAGGGAAATATCCACTCAATAAAGAAGGAGATTCTTCTCATCAACAGCTGAGAAAAAATTCTGTTGCCATAAAGGGTAAAAGAGACATCCTCTTAATATGAGCAGAGATGACCAGAGTTCAGCAAGTTTGCAGCTCTAATGAGTCCCATCATCCTGCACTGGATGGCGACCATCTTATTGCTATGCGTGTGTTTTTCAGGCATATTTTGGTCTCAGCAGATCCCAGAAAGAGTTTAATGATTTCTATCCCCAGGGTTGTCTGTATTAACCTCAAGAAAAGGCAAACACAGAAGGAGCAACTCCTCACATTGACACAGAGCCCTTAAGTTAAACTTTTTGAAGGAATAGTGTTCTTGGGTATTCTCTTTGCTTGTTACTGGGGATTCTTAGTAGAATATGAAGTAACCCCTGCCATGGAAAATTCCTACATGAGGCCTGTGATTCACTTTTACATCCCTAGGGCAATTTGATTTGCCTTTGGCCTCCATAGTCATTCGAATTTGAATGATACTCTACTAACATTATTGGATTGTATGTGGTATGTGCTTCAACTGATAAAAGGAGTTGTTATTAACATTTGGGAAGACTATCCAAGGAGCAGCAGCAAAAGCTGTTTAAAGCAATCTAGATTCCTAGGCCTTTTAAAATTCACTTTGAGGAGACTTGAAATGATATAGGAGTTAATTCCTTATTATCAACTTGGACTCAGGTGTAGGTCCATGACACAAAACCTTAAACTCCATTTTTGTTTTGACCTCTCTTGACCAATGAAATGCTTGCTCTATTTTATAGTTCTTGCAAGCACTGTCCTTGACAATTGGCAGGGAGAAACAAGGCTCCTTGCTGAGTCTGTGTCTTGCATAAAATTATTGATGTATTGAATAAGTTATCTAAAGCAGCAGGTTTCTTAATGTCTGGATGAGCAGTTTTAAATTCCTTCCTGGGATGTAACACCAATTTGTGCACATACTATTTTGAGTCTTTTATCTCCAAATGGCCTTAATTTGATGTTAGGCATCTGCACTGCATTTCAATCTTGTTGGAAGCAGCACCCTGTGCTCCTTATTAATAACAACAATACCTTATATTTGCATAGCAGTTTTTAATTTGCAATACATTCTCACACACATTTTCTAACTTAAGCCTCACAAGGTTTAAAAGGTGTAAAAGCTCAGTGTTTTAGATGAGGAAGCTGAGGTTCAGGAAGTACATTTCTGAAGTCCTCACAGCGATTTTTTAGCAAAAACAGAATTTGGACTCTAAGCCATGAGCTTTTTCTATAGTATGGCTACTTCTCTTTTTTTGGTGAAGTTCTTTTATTATAGACATTGATACTGATATAAAATCTAAGATATTGGTTTGAATATCTGCAGCTAGGTTTGGCTGCAGTGAGTAGAATTTTGCTGAACATGAAGTATACTGAAGTGGTAGAAAGTTTGATTTTTCAGATGATTGTCTCAAGGCAAACTTTATTTAGCAAGTTGTGATACAAATATACAAAGATGTGGGTGGTTTGGTACTCTCAAATTCTCACGCTTGGATTATTCTCCCTTCAAATTCAGTGATGTTAAGGATATGCTTCCTTCTCTTCAGGTGCAACATTATGACTGAGGTCTGAATTGAAAATAGTCACAGTAATAATATTGTAAATGCTTTTTCTATTGATAGCACTTTATAGGATCAACCTATGGGCAAGACATTGACCATTAAACGATGATTACAGAGCTGAATGTGTGCATTATAGCCCTGCAATGTGAAAGAACTGCACGATACATTGAAGTCAGGAGGTGGGGATAGAAGATAGTGACAGGGAGATGTGAGGGAAAGGGAGGTCTCTCCTTTCTTTAGCTAACACAATGGAAACTCAAGAGAGATACTTTAAAGTTAAAGGAACAATGTGCGACAGAGTAGCTTTGTTATTTCCAATGATAAAGTTAAAGAGCTAAAAATAATTTGACTAATAAAACTTGATGGGGAGGGAAAGGGGACAAAATATACTTCAGGTAATTTTCTTTTATTTAAGTTGTACAAGTTTCATGTACTTCATTTATACACAGTTAGGAACATATTTTTATAGCTAAAAGCTAATGTCTCTATTTGAGAAATCATGGAAGAGATGATGACCAAAGTGGAACTCCAAAAAGCAGTGGAACTTAGAGTGAGGAGTAGGGCGGGAAGACTTTCCTTTTTCATGTGTTCTGTATAATTTGATATTTAAATAATGTACATAAACAATTTTTAAAGGTTAATCAGTCAGGAACTTTGTGATTGCCTTTCTGCCATTGATTGGCTGATGCATCTGTGTGAAAACCATAGTGACTGTCTGAGTTGCTGGAAGGACAAGGCAGCCTGGACTTTCAGTTCTGGCTGCAACCCTCTATCGACTGCACTAGCTGAGCAGCAGACTCAGCTGAGCCCCTGATAATCAGTTGCTGTGTTGAGTCATGCAGTAGTGATGACGAGACACGACCACAACCACAGGTGCAAGTGGATCACCTCTTGATTGTGGTTTCACCAGTAACTGTGCCAGCAGGCATGTTTGAGGCTTTAATCTCCTCCTTTCTAAAAAGTATGGTGCCAGGGCTGGCCCTGTGGTGTAGCAGGTAAAGCCGCCGCCTGCAGTGTTGGCATCCCATACGTGCACCGGTTCGAGTCTCTGCCGCTCCACTTCTGATCCAGCTCTCTGCTATGGCCTGGAAAAGCAGTAGAAGATGACCCAAGACTTTGGGCTCCTGCACCCACGTGGGAGACCCAGAAGAGGCTCCTGGCTTCGGATCAGCACAACTCCGGCCAAATGGGGAGTGAACCAGTGGATGGAAGACCTCTCTCTGTCTCTCTCTGCCTCTCCTCTCTCTGTTTAACTCTGACATTCAAATAAATAAATAAATCTTTAAAAAAAATAAAAATAAAAAAATAAAAAGTATGGTGCCAGCATTGTGGTGCAGAGGATTAGGCTGCTACCTACCATGACAGACTCCCACATGTGCACTGGTTTGTATCCTGGCTGCTCTACTTCTTATCCAGCTCCCTGTTAGTGTGTCTGAAAAACCAATACAAAATGGCTCAAATCCTTGGGTCTCTGCACCCACATGGGAAACCCAGCTGGAGTTCTAGGCTTGTGGATTTTGTTTGGCCCAGCCATAGCCATTGCAGCCTTTTGGGGAGTGAATCAGCAGACAAATGATCTCTTTCTCTCTGCCTCTTTTCCCCTATAACCAAAAACTCTACCTTTAAAATAAATAAATAAATATTGCTTTAAAAAAATAAAAATTAAATTTGAGACTCTCCTAAATATGACTTTCTGTTTTTCTATAATCCTGTTTTATTTTTACTTGTAAAACTTGCATACTTATAAACCTTTTGATCCTGGCTTCACAACCATGGTGAGATGACCTAAGAAGCTACTTTAAAATAATATGTTCTCAGCCGGCGCCGTGGCTCAATAGGCTAATCCTCCACCTTGCGGCGCCGGCACACCGGGTTCTAGTCCCGGTCGGGGCGCCGGATTCTGTCCCGGTTGCCCCTCTTCCAGGCCAGCTCTCTGCTGTGGCCAGGGAGTGCAGTGGAGGATGGCCCAGGTGCTTGGGCCCTGCACCCCATGGGAGACCAGGAAAAGCACCTGGATCCTGGCTCCTGCCATCGGATCAGCGCGGTGCGCCGGCTGCAGCGGCGGCCATTGGAGGGTGAACCAACGGCAAAGGAAGACCTTTCTCTCTGTCTCTCTCTCTCACTGTCCACTCTGCCTGTCAAAAAAAAAAAAAAAAAAAAAATAATATGTTCTCTCTCAGAAAGATATATGTGTTAGCCAACAGCCATCAATCATTGTTATGCCTTTATCAGTAGTGTTAATCTCACTCAAGAATGTGTTATTTTATCATGAACAGATTTCTTAATTAAATTACTGAAATGGTTCAAAAAAGGCTCCCGCTTTCGGAAACAGCATTCAAAGCACATTCTCTTTCATCAGTTTTTACAATTTGAGCTACTTATTACTGATTTAAGGTGTTTTTTTAATATATTGCCAAATTTCCTTTTTTACAAAAGCAGCAAATAAAACTTCCTAGGGAACACATTATCAAGGCTTGGTTACTTCTAACAAAACAGCTTTGCTGTATCTCATATTGGAGTTGACTATCGTATTTTCTTCAAACATTTTTAATTGGCCTATTCTTATGATTTCAGTTATGAGATCTTCAGTAATAAATATAGTGCATAAAAAGGCTGTGTTCTCATTTTGCTTCTTGATGATCAACTCTTTGGTCAATTTTTTAAGAGTTTTAATGAAGGCACAGAAAACAATGAAAAATGACAGGATGTTTTGTATAAGAGTACATCAAAAAGTTTGTAGAAAATTGAATTAAAAGAAGTTATTTTGATGTGGCCGGCACCGCAGCTCACTAGGCTAATCCTCCGCCTTGCGGCGCCGGCACACTGGGTTCTAGTCCTGGTTGGGGCGCTGGATTCTGTCCCGGTTGCCCCTCTTCCAGGCCAGCCCTCTGCTGTGGCCAGGGAATGCAGTGGAGGATGGCCCCAGTGCTTGGGCCCTGCACCCCATGGGAGACCAGGATAAGTACCTGACTCCTGCCACCGGATCAGCGCAGCGTGCCGGCCGCGGCGGCCATTGGAGGGTGAACCAACAGCAAAGGAAGACCTTTCTGTCTGTCTGTCTCTCACTGTCCACTCTGCCTGTCCAAAAATAAATAAATAAATAAATAAATAAAAAAATAAAAGTTATTTTGATGCAAATTTTTAAAAAATCCATGCATACCAGGATCTTCAAAAAATTCATGGAAATTGCATAGTGAAAAAACTAGGCATGAGTTTCAAAATTTTTTGCATTGAAATAGGCTTATCTTTTAATTCCACTTTCCATAACCTTGTTGAAGTACCTTCATGTATTAGAAGACATTTTTCCCCCTCAAGACTAGTGGGAATTTCTGATAGCTTACCCAGAGAGCCAACTACCAGTAGATGTTCAGGCTGACATATTAGCTAGGACCAGAGAAGGGAAGGCTGTGTGGAAAGCCCGATACCACCCAGAGTGAGACCCAGGAAGACTGAGGTAAGATTGAAAGGAGGCTGGCTCTGGCAGAAAAGCTGTTTGGAGGGAGCTGCAGATGGACCAAGGGGAATGAGGTTGATGAGAACTAGTACAAATGATTGTGTATTAAGCCATCTACAAACCATCTCAAGGTAATCTTCCAAGGTGAATATCAAAAGTGAGAGAGAGAGAGAGAGAGAGAGAGAAGAGAGATATCTGAGCCAGACCAAAGCCAGAAGGCCAGAAATCCATCTGGATCTCCCACATTGGTAGCAGATACCCAAGTACTTGATCCATCATTTGCTGCCTCTCAGGCATCATTTGCAGGAAGCTGGATCAGAAGTGGAGTAAGCAGGACTCAAACAGGCATTCCAATATGGGATGTGGGTGTCTAAACAAATAAATGAAAATGAATAATTAAACTTTTAAAAAAAAATCAAATGGGACAAACTTAAATTTGGGGATATTAAGTTACTTACTCAAGGTCACAAAATATTGGTGCCAATATGTAAGCTCAGTTGTGTCTGAATGCAAGGCTTATTCCATGCTGCTTTATCATTTGACTCCCATTTGTGACAAGCAATGAAGCCTGAGGATTACTAAAATGCCCCTCTGTACTAAGATGGAGGTTGCAAATATGAGCTCTTTGTTCTGTTTTGCTTTGTTCTCAAAGACATGGGATCTCACTCAGGGTTACCAAGCTGCTTGCACAGTTACAACAACAAGCCTCCATCTACAAAATCAGAAACAATCTGGATTGGAAGGCCTAGATGGGGATAGGAATAGGGGTAGGCAGAGATTACTCCAATTCCCTTCTACCCCATTACAAAGCTTATCTTTATAGCACAAGAAATACTTCTCTGGAGACTAAGGAAGTTAAGGGTGCTTTGTGTCGGCTTTATTTTTCTTTTTTTAATGAATGAAAATACCCCATTAAAAGGAAATTCTTCACTTCAGACTGTTGCATGCTATGGTACTTAATTTCAGCTTGTTAAATTTAGGGTCTTGAAACAAAATCCTAAATAGAAATGTTCTTTAGGCCCATGACATTTCCATTTGATTGTGAATTGGATTAATTTTCATTTATCTTAAGCTCTTGCCTCTCATTCCTTTTTGTTTTGAGATACTTAAGCAAATGTTGACAGTTATGGTTGGCTTAATTAAGCTGCCTCAGTTATGTAAATGACTTCTGTTAGTTGTGTTATTGCTGGTTGAAGATAGCCTTACATTTTCTGGTGTATTTTTAGGGCTTTCTAGTAAAGCATTTCTGATATCTCTTAATATTTTTTGCTTCTTCAGGCATCAATTTGACCTTTTTTTCTAGATCCCTTTAGCCTTACACTTCCTTTTTGAATCTACTGTTTGCTTGACATGAAAAATGAACTTACACAATTATAGACCCAGTGGCCTTTTCTCAGTCCTCATTCTTCTTGGTCATTCTGCTGCAATTGACACGGCCGCCGCCTCCTCTTTCCTGAAACGTCCTTCGCCTCTGGCTTCCATGACACTCTTTTCCTGGTTCTTTCTTTTTACTCTTTCTGCCTTTCAGTCTCTCTACAATCTTTACTATAGAACAGTGCTTTTCAATGTTTTGTTTCACGTTGTGACATTCAGAGACATTGATTATAATTGTGCACTATACAGATGAGTCTACTCAGCCTAAAGGTGACTGGAGAGTGGCTCAAGGACGTCAATCTCTTGGCACACCTGTGACCCAATTGGGTACAACAGTGCATTTCTGTATACCAATTGGGGGTTTTGTTAAATGTGTTTCAGAAAGCTGTGTTAGTGCCCTTCTGATCATAGAAGCTACATGATAATAGATTCAAAGCACTGATAGTGGGAAAAATTGAATTCAAAGTGATGTAATATCAGAGATAGGAATGTGTAGAAGATCCAGAGAGTTTCAATAGAAGTCAAAGAGAGGGCATTCAACAGATGTGTGAGACAGCAAGGATTCAAACACCAGGAGCTTTTACAAGGGCCCAGGAACATCTGTGACAGGTTTCAGATATCAGGAATAGAAATTAGTAACTCAGACTCTCAGCTGAGGTTGGCTGGAGTCCAGGGGGATACCAAGACCTGACTGAGCACAGAAATAGAGCACAGGTGACTGATCCTTAGGACTCAGCCTAGCAACAAGTTTCCTTAGAAGATATTCTGCTCTAGCTCAGAGAGTAGAGATGATAGATAATGGGGGGAAGAGCTTCAAATGTAAGTATAATTTATTCTGGGTAAAACAAATTGAAGGCCTCTGGTTGCAGTTAGGCTAGGAAGCTCCTTCACCGTCATGTTAGCTGTTGGGGACATTATTCACTTCTGACTCTAAGGTGGTAATTTCTTGCCCTTTTTGCCTGCACTTTTGTTGGGTAGAAACTAAGCTAGGGATCTGGTCACCTCAGGTTCACACCTCTCATGTCTGAATACTGGCTCTACTTCCTGTTTCATGGTCTCTTTGGTAATAGTTCATGCTCACCATCTTGTAGACACCTTTGACTTGTGTCTTTTGTTCCCCATCATTTAATCATTTTCTGAAGGGGATGTCGCATTCCTTCCTTCTCTCCAGTTAGGACCCACATCCCTTATGCCCAAATGCGCCTCATGCCTAGTTCCTCCATCTCCTCTTCCTCTGAAGCATCCAGTCTTCAGTTAACTCAGACTTCATTATCTCACTACTGTTGTCAAAAGTGGATCCAGGAATTGCCCATGTTCCTTCTCTTCAAACAGAATCATCTCTGACTGTTTTAGAAGGCTTTGCTAATCTAGTCTTTTTTTTTTTTTTTTTTTTTTTTGACAGGCAGAGTGGACAGTGAGAGAGAGAGAGACAGAGAGAAAGGTCTTCCTTTGCCGTTGGTTCACCTTCCAATGGCCGCCGTGGCCGGCGCGCTGCGGCCGGCGCACCGCGCTGATCCGATGGCAGGAGCCAGGAGCCAGGTGCTTTTCCTGGTCTCCCATGGGGTGCAGGGCCCAAGCACCTGGGCCATCCTCCACTGCACTCCCTGGCCACAGCAAAGGGCTGGCCTGGAAGAGGGGCAACCGGGACAGAATCCAGCGCCCCGACCGGGACTAGAACCCAGTGTGCCGGCGCCGCTAGGTGGAGGATTAGCCTAGTGAGCCGCGGCGCCGGCCTGCTAATCTAGTCTTAAATAATCTACCTAACTGCTGTGCTGCTCAGACAATCGGGATGCACAACCTCTCCCACCAAGCCACCAGAATAACAGCCTCTCAAAGATGTCTGTGTCCTGCTTCTCAGAACATGTGGCTATGGGTCTCACATGGCACATGGATTAAGTCTGCTGATCAGCTGACCCTAGGATAGGAAGGTTATCCCAGATTATCCAGGTGTGCCTGACGTAATTCCAAGGGTATTAAAAGTAGAAGAGGAAGCCTAAAGCAGATGTGATGTGGGGAGATGTAAAGACAGAAATGGGGTCACAGTGATGCAATGTGAGAGGGCTTGGATTTGAAGATGGCAGAAGGGGTCTCTCAGTCAAGGCATACAGGTACTGTCTAGGGGCTGGAGACTGCAAGTAATGGATCCAGATTAGAGCTGGTGGAAAAGAATGAAGTCCTGCCAATGCTTTGATTTTCTCCTGTGTCAGACTCTTGGCCTACAGGAATATAAGATAATACTTTGGTGTTGTTTCAAGCCACTGAGTTTATGGTAATTTGTTACAGAAGCAACAGGAAGTCAATACACCACTTGACCTCAAATAGTTACCCAAAGCTCATTAGGGATCAGGTAGTCACCTTTTTCTCCCACTGTTAAAGGAATTCAAAGAACCGATTAGGGAGACATTCCTATTGACCTAAAAATTCATATTAAATTTGATCCACTAATTAGCTCCATTACATATTTAGTGAGTGCCTATTATGTGCCAAGTACTGTTTGAGACAAACCAGGTCATATTCTCACTATCCTGGAACTCACAAACTACCTGGGATACATACAATAAACATAAAAAGTATGAAAATGTCAGTGAGAGGTGAGAGCAAGGAGGAAAAATGAAACAGGTGAAAGGGATTAAGACTGAAAGGAGCAGCTACTTTCAGAGAGGGAGGCCAGGGAAAGCCTCTCTGAGGAAGTAATCTTTTTCAAATGTGGAAGAATAGCTTTTTATTTTAAACAAATGAAATTTCTGTCACAAAAAAATGCTTTATAAATTTTCAATCTTTATGAGCTTCACCACTTCAGATAAGCAATCATTTTGGTCTGCGACATGTCAGAAGAGTAGTTCCAGCTTTTTCCATCTCCTGCTACAATGAATAAACATTTCTGGCATTCTCTTTAGAGTGTTATAACTTAATATTATTACTTCTGGCCAAAAGTATTCTGATGTAGCTTTCTCATCAATACTTTTGGCAATGTCTGTATCAGGTTATGAGAAGACCTTCGTTTTCTCAACCTTTCATGTAGTCATCAGGACGGATGGACCACTAAGGGATTAGTCTACAGAATGTTAATTCAGTTTCTTGTTTTGCTCCTTGTTGGAAGAGCCATGAGGGCATGATTTGTCTGTATGCAGTCATGACTAATAATGACATTAATCTACTGTGACTTCCTTGATGTTGGTCTTTGGGCCAAAATGTTATGTTATGAAGAAGTGTATGGTGTAATGGAGAATCTTGAGTGTAGATACCTTTTATCAAAATTGGATTTTAAAGTAAAAGGACCTTTTAGAGAAGGAGAAGTGTTGGCTTCAGATTTATCTATACTGTATTGACTTTATGGCACCCTGAGGTACTCTTGAAATGCAAATGTGGGTGTTCATTAAGCAGAAACTGTTTCAAAAAGTATTATGCACTGCCATGTTAATGCAGGTAGAAATATAAAAGCTTCTTGCCTTTATTATTTTTTTTCTATTACTTTTTTAGGGGAGGAGAATATGGAAAATACATATGGGTCAAGATAAATGCCTACATTTCTGTCAAAGAAATGTATTTATATCTAAAAGCAGAGATTTGCTTTGATTCCTTGGCCATGGTATAGGAAAATTCCCAGCTGCCCTATGTTTCCCTATATACCCAGGGGATAAACATGTATTTTACAACTACATGACTCTTTCAGTAGCTGTTAAGACCATAGACAAAAATGACCAGCCTATCATGTACATAATCAATCATATTTTTCAATGCACATAACAAGTATTTACAGATCTGGAGGAATTTCAAGTCTGATTCTTCCTACTTTTCATTTTCATTCTTACTGCTTCCCGTGGATACAACAATGTTTTAACAAGACCTAGACAAACCAGTTGGTCATTGGCTTAAAATTTACTTTCAACATGTCTTAGCATGCATACAATTAAAGAGATGTGGTCCCTGACATTTGCTAGGTTACACCTAGAATGGTGCTGGGGTGAGCAGAATGTACTAGGGCCATGCATGGATGGACTGTGTATTTAGTGTTCTATTTACACCTGCATGAAAACAACATGCCAGCCTAACAAGAGGGATATAAATGATGATTCATCCAGAGAGGAATAGGTCCTTCATGTCCTAGAGGGCATGACCCATGATCCATCATCATGACCACTATCATGGTCATGTCATATTTGAGCATGCCCTCTTATTCTCACTTGCAGCATGAAAGCGCTATTACAGGCATTAATTTTGGTATAGTGTGGAAGTAGATCTGGCTGTGGCTTTGGATAAGGAAAGTGACTTTTTGTTTAACAATTACATATTAAGGTATCTCATTTCTTATTTAAAAAAAAGATGTATTACTATAAAAGGTAGTGCTCACTTATACTTGTACAAGCACTTACAGAAAAAGGGCTGTATAAATTACTTAGGGTGGAAATTTATAGCCCTAGAAATTATAGAACTTGTTAGTCAATGATTGTCAGAGAATAATATGTAGCATGGTGTTTTTGGAAAGTGTTGCTTATATAACTTTTGGAAGATGGACTCATCTGGAGGCATGCCCTCCCATTCTCTCCTTTGTCCTTCTATTTTTGGATCTCAATGTGGCTTCTGTTTATTACATAATTGCTGTGTGATCAAAGCATATGTAATATTCAACATTTTCATGTGAAGAAGCCGGAACAAAAGGAAAATGAGACTAAGAAAACTAAGATGCAGCCAGAAATAAGGGAAGTATAAAAAAAGCATGCTAGAGAATAGCCACAAAGTTAATTTTGAGCATTACAACAAGGCAGGGAGAGAATGTCTTCATAGATATTCTTTGATGTTAGATTTGTAAGTCCCTTGCCGGTCTTCACTTTAAAAGCAGGTGACTCACAGCAGTGAACAAAGGATTTCTAGGCTACATTCTGATTAGGCGATTTGCTGTGCAGCTGGCCTTGGTGTGCTGCGTTCTCCAGACGATGCTCTCTCTTGTGGGCTCATCTCTCAGCTTCATTGCAGAATCCGGTTGAGTAGTGTTAGTCTTTCCGTAATCGTCTTTCCACTCTGTGGCTTCTGCCTTTTCACACACTGTCTCCCTTAAGAAGGATATTCTCTGTTCCCATCCTCAAAAGCTCATCCCTTAGTGTCACTTCCTCTATGATGCCTTGCATAATCCTCCCAGCCAGAAATGATTTTTCCCAATTTCTCACTGCTAATACCCCCTTGTTTGTTTCTCTCTTAGAATTTAAACCCATTACATTTTCTATAACGATACATGGACAGATCTTATTGTTTCAACCACATGGGGACTGCTCTTCCTTGCCTAATTCAAGACTTTACATGTAGTTGGCACTCAGTACATGCTTCTTGGAAAGAATGAATGAATGAGTGAATTTTATCAGGCAAGACTTTGGATTCTCTATAAATGCACTGGTTTGGCTTTCTTCCCAACTCAGAGTGAGCTATTCTTTTAGAGTAGTATTTGATTTTAAAAACAGAATTAGGGGACTATAAAAATAGCCTGCAATGAGTTATTTGAGCAGTCTCACTGTTTTTTAAGAGTGGTAGCGTTCCTTTTATGATGCTTTTCATTTACAGCATGGCCTCACAGCCAGCTCTTTTTCGAAACACAATCCCATTATTACAGCTGCCTTTTGCCTCAAACAACTTCCCATAACATTAGAGGTATAGTATTGCAAGAATAGCTTCTGACAGAGAGGTTTCTAGTTTGCAGTCGGGGGGATACAGGATGTCAAATTGCTCATCATTTCTGGATCTGAAGGGAAGTAGTTTGAAGATTTTATTTTACCTATGTGGTCACAGCCAACCATGTCATGGAAAACCTATTTCCCTGTATAGGACAAGGAAATGGCTCCAATAATTCTCACACTTTGCTGAAATCCAAACATGAAATAGGTTTGATTTTGTTTTCTTTCATTTTTTGGATAACCCGAACAGAAAGTACACATTGGAAGAAATAAAAGGCTCATGTTCATTTTGAGAGTTTGTTGTTGTTCAACTTTTAAAGAGAAATGTGGGTATGTGCCCTCAAAGATTTCTGGGCCTGGATGCTGTAGGCAGATTTAATAGTGTTGAGGGAGCTGAGAGACAAGAGTAGGTAGAAATACCAAATGCAGAAACCCAGAGGGCAAACTGAACAGAGGCAACGTCTATGTTTAGGGCCCTCCTGCCTCCTCGACTGGGGCAGCTCTGCTCTCTGGGACTCTGGGCACTAGCCCCTCCTCATACTGACTCATTCTCTACCTTGCTCTCAGCTTCTCTTTGTCTTCCAGGACAAGGCTATCTCTTACCTGAGAAGCAAATTTGGATAATTGAATTCTCTGAGAAGGTTAAGTGGAAACCCAAGAATTTTCTTTGCATCCTGTGTGTGTGTGTGTGTGTGTGTGTGTGTTATGCTGCTGTTGAAGTAGCAGCAGGAGCAGGGGCTTGGTATTTAATCATACATTAGTTTATCCTGTTATTCTGCACCACATGTTATGTATGTCTCTGGGCTTGTTCACTATCTTCTCAGACCCCCTCTTGTCCCTTGTTCCATATATTAGACTGGAAAGTTTTTTTTAAATACTAAATGAGTGACCAGGAAAGAGTTGAGGGCAAAACCTGCCTCATGTAGGAGTTTATCAAACACTGCTTCCTCCACTTCCCTCTGCCCTTATAAACAGAAACCACATATATCCTGCCTCCTTCCTCTTGTGTGGTCTAGCTCATAGGAAGAAATGACATCTTTGTTTAGTTGTCAGTGAGCAAGCTGTGGCCTCATAAGTCACACTCTACAAATAGCCAGTTTGTCTCCACTAGTATATGGCTATTGGAAGACATGATTTCTGTACTTTCATGGTAAAATATCACCATACAACTGGACTTATTGCTGGACAATAATTTTAGGATAATGTAACTATATATTAACATATCTATTTTATATGTAACAAACCATAAACTTAAACATACAATTCTTTATAATTAGCTTTAGACTGCTACATGTCTCTTCATTACAATAATATTGAGAATGCTGCAGACATCTCAAAAGAAAAAAGAGGTATGAAAATTGAATGAATGAATGAATGAATGACTAAATGAACCTTATCTCTCATTTGTGAAAAATAGATGGCAATACAGCAAGAGTAGTGACTGTAGCAGCACTTAGTTTCAGTCTTCTAGTATTTATTCAGAGAAAAGTGAGGAAATCTTATTTACTCTGCATATAAAATAAACAAAATATTTATCTCTATGTTCTATGATTGCCTCAACCATTTTCTTGTCATGAGAGATGGGAAAGGCCCTCTAGCCTTTCTAGTATGTACTTCCTTCTTATCTGGATCTTTTGTTTCTGCGAATTTAGTTTAAATAGGCAGAATTACTCTAATAAAATGTATATGAGTGGCTGTGTAACCAGGTTGATACCCCTACCCCCTGCAATCCCTACCCATTGTTGCCACCTTGAGCCAACCCTTTGGCCCCTCTGCCAACATTCCTTATCTCAACTGCCGCAATGTCCTGCAAGACCCACTCCTGGCCCAGACCTGCTTGGCCTTTCAAAAGAGTGTGAAGCTAATGATAACTCCTCTCTCTTTGAACGGTCCCTAGGGCATGTCTGATGGCCTGATGGCCTGTGAGGATGAGAAGCCAGATATTAGAAACACCAAGGACATGTTTACCCTGAATGGAAGAGCATACCTTCATGCTTCACCTTGCTAGAAATGATTTGAGAACTCTTGAAGCAACAAAGAAAAGAGAGAATTCTTCAAGGGCTCATTCAGATGATTAAGCTTCTCTCAGTCATCAAACATAAGGTATTAATTCATACTTTATACCATACAATTCTAATCAGCATTTCCATTTGGTTTTTAAAATACATGCATTTTAGAAATGTGGGGATAAGTGTTTTCTAATAGAGTAGTGCATACAAAGGCACATTATTCCTCTCTTCTAACTTATATACATGCTTTTAAAAACTTTTCTAAAGATTTGTTTATTTATTTGAAAGTCAGAGTTACAAAGAGAGAGGGAGAGACTGAGAGAGAGAGAGAGAAAGAGAGAGATTCTCCCCTCTGCTGGTTCACTCCTCAGATGGCTGCAATAGCAGAGGCTGGGCTAAGCCAAAGTCAGGAGCTAGGGACTTCATCTGAGTCTTCTATGTGGGCACAGGGCTCAAGTACTTGGCCCATCTTTCACTGTATTTCCCAAGCCATTAACAAAAACTGGATTGGAATTAGAGCAGCCAGGACAGCAACTGGCACCCACATGAGATGTTGGCATTGCAAATGGTGGGTTTACTTACTACACCACAACACCAGCCCCACATACATGTTTTTAAAGTCTACTAGAATAACCTTTTTTTTTAAAAAAAAAAAAAAAAAGGTTTATTTTATTTATTTTAAAGGCAAAATTACAGAGAGCGAGAGAGACAGAGACAGAGATAGAGACAGAGAGACAGAGAAGGCTTCCATCCATTGTTCACTACCCAAATGGTCACAATGGCTGGCGCTGGGCCATGCTGAAGCCAGGAATCAGGAGCTTCCTCTGGGTCTCCCATGTGGGTGCAGGGGCCAAAGCACTTGGGCCATCCTCCCTGTTTTCCCAAGTGCATTAGCAGGGAGCTGGATTGTAAGTGTAGTAGCCGGGGCTTTAACCCATGCCCATATGGAATGCTGGCACTGCAGGTTATGGCTTTAACTCACTGTGTACAGTGCCAGTTCCTAGAATAACCTTTACTACATAATTGATTTGGAAACATAGTAGAATATCCACAGGCCCCAAGCATAAAGGAAAAATGTAAAGTTACAGCATACGGGATGGTCATGAAGACTACAGCTGTGGTGTGATTACTGTGCAGTGAGGGGAAATTTGGCCCCTGGTCTGTACAGACATGAGATTCTGCTCCTCACATCAATGTGGACGTGATGGTGGCTTATTCTAGCTATTGTTTCAATTGGTTGTGGTGTCCACTGTGGTTGGTTGGAGCTCTTACACTGGTTTCCAAAGGAAAGACTAGAGAAAATGAAGCAAAGGAAGTAGCTGTAGACATCATGGCTGAGTGTTTTGGCTTTAATGAAGGCACAAGTTCTCAATAAAATTAATGCAGTATATGATGTCCTGAAGAAAATACATAAGACAAATTTTCATTTAGCTATGTCACAAATAAGCAATAACCTTTGATTTAAAAAAATAGAAACAAATAAACAAATGATAAATGACCAAAGATAGATTTCTTACAGAGATATTACCATTTAGAGTGGCAGCTAACTTCTCATCAGCTACCATTAAGTGCTAGAAAACAGTTGTAGATCAGTAAGAAACTATAGATTTTCCTGTCCATTGCTCCTTTTTCTGTCACCTTTTTCCTTATTTATTTTAAGTCTATACATAGGTGTTCTTTATGTATTCTGAATTCTGATCCGTTGCCAATTAGATGCATTGAAAATATCTATTCCCTTGTCTGTGGCTTGTCTTAACTTTCTGGTTTTAGGTTTTGAAGTCACCAATCTTAACAATTGTTTTTTGATGAATAACAGTTTTGAATCTTGATTTTAAATTGTTTTTCCTCCAATAGCCATGTTAAGATGTTGTGATAGTATTTTTGTGAGACCAAAGCAAAGTCTGATGGGAAATAGAGCATGTCCCTGGGGGTTGTATAGCTCATAATAGATCCTCATGCCTCCCATCTCTTGTCACCTCTCCAGGACAGGTTCTTGGCCAATGTGTCCTTACCCCTGCCCAGAATCTGCTGTCACCCTTCACTCAGGGTGGGGCAGGGTCAGAGCACATGAGCCTTGAAGTCTGAGCTGCTGGTCAGGATTTGAAGGGTCTGCTCTCCTCACACCAATATCCTCATGTCCTAGGAGTACAGCACCAGAACAAATTAAAAAAATATCATTGTAGGTCAAGAAAGAGACTACTAAAGGAAAAGAGAAGCTTTTGTTCATGCTGTTTAGACAATGGAGCCCACATTTTCATTTTACATCCTACTGGCAAGCTATGGATCCTGCTCTGGGCTAGCATTTGGGAATGTGAGATTCATATTTATTGATAATTGGAATTATCCTTTTCACTCATAATTTCTTTTTAAAATGGTATGTTGTAATTTCCATACTATTTTCAGATGAAGTTTTGGTAGCCATTTGAGAGCACCTCCTGGGGCCAAGTGCCTTTGGAATAATTTAATTAATCTGAATGCATCAAAGCCTGATGAAATTTGTGCATATTTGATAAAATCCTGCTACTTTAGAGATGCTCATAGCTCAGACAAAGGAATCAAAGTGACTTGTTCAAAGCTAGCAATAAGGGGCTGGTCTTGTTCCTGCTATTAGTTCAGGCAGGACTCATGCACTGTTTTATGTTTAAAGACAAAAATGAAATCAGTGCTAAGAAACTTAACCTCCCCACTGAGCCCATTTTTCAGGCATTTCTCAACTCCTCACTTTTCTCCTCACCAGAGATGCTCAAGGCTTAGTGAATTAGTGTTGGCAAATTATTTACAAGTTCTTGTATAAAAACACCATGAAGAAAATGCATGTAGTTACTATTTAGATTCAGAAAACTAAGATTTTTGAAAACATAAAGTATATTTAAAACATAGTTTTCTATTTTTTAAGGGGGAGTTCAGAGAACTAATTTATTGAGCTAAAAATCTTTGCTTGTATTTTCCATACTTGTTTTATATCCCAAAGTATCATATAAAAATATAGCTTCCTTCACTCCAGATCTCTGTGGGGAGAGTTGTATGTGAATATATAGCACAATTCACAGCCAGAAATGGGGAACAGTGCATGTGGCCTCATTCTTGACCTCATCTCAAAGCCTGTTATAGATATTTCTTGAGACTGTTCATTCTAGAAATAAAAAGGGTGAGACTGAACTTTGATTCCAGAGAACAAGTACATTTTTTAAGGATTTTTTTTTTATTGTTGCTTTCTCAGATTCAGGACAGAAGGGGACTTTTTTGTTTATTTGATTCTTTTCAGATACTAATATACAACTTTACAATTTTGATGTACCTGGAGTCTTTAAAAGGTCCCTGAAAAATCCATATTACATAAAAATCCTGCATGGATTTTAAAAATTTCTTGCATCAAAATAAACATTCTAATTCTCTTTTTCCATGAACTTTTTGAAGTACCCTTGCTGATATCAGTAGAATTCTTGATGTAGTCGCAAGCAGTTTTATTCTGGGATACTAAGACATCACTCTTCCTTTTTTAAGAAATGTACAAGGAATTGCCTGATACCTGGAATTCCATAATGAGAATTTTAGTGCTTTAGATTATACTTAAAAGGATTGCTTTTCCTTCTCTAAAATAACTAATGCCTTTAAGGAGGCTGACACACTAAATCTTATCTGTCTTTCATACTCCAGGATAAATGGCTTACTTGATCCTTCTCAAAGAACATGGCTAATGGGTGGGTAGGGGTATGTTCCCTGGGAGAGTACCGGAGATGTCAATACTGAAGGATGAGAGAGAAACAAGGGGAGACTACGAAAGACTGAAACAAAGAAAAGCCAACCTGGATGCTTAAAGCAGAAGTCACCCATTTCACCATAGTGTCCAAGTCTCCTAAATTAATGGAAATTTCTTTTGCTCCTATATTTTTTGATTTAGTACTGAGATTTTTAAAATGTATTGCTTTACTACTTTTTCATTTTTTAAAAAAATTTTATTTAAGGTATACAAATTTCATGTGTTTCATGTATTCAGATTTAAGAACATAGTGATACTTCCTACCCTGTACTCTCTCCCGTCCACACTACCACCCTTCCTTTCCTATTCCCTCTCTTATTTCTACAATGATCTACTTTCAGTTTACTTTACTCTCACAAGATTAACCCTACTAAGGAAAGAGTTCAGTAAATAGTATGAAGAAAAAAACACTGCTCCTATCTTTTTAAAACTTTTGTCATCATGGGTATCTACAAAGTACAAAGAACCAGTTAGTAAATTGACAACTAAAATAGTAAAAGCAGTCTGTTCTTACATTACCATGAAAAACCACCATTGTATGTTTCTCCTATCATATAATAGATACAGATTGCTGTTTGTAACCCCTGTAATTCATCAAGCAGCTTTAACCTCCAACAGAAACATGGAAACCAAAGTGCCAAGAGTCCTTGGCTTCAGCATTTTCCTGTCACCTGAAAGAATGACACCTTGTTAATGGTGCTGAGCATCCATATTAAGAAGAGATTCAGGTATCTGGTTGTGAAATTTGCCCCATTTACAAAGAATATTGCTTTTGTTTAAATGCCCATAGCCTGATTTATTTTAGAATTTTTTTTTCTTTTTAAATGATGAGCCCTTATCAGCTTGAGAGAAATGTGTTAGATACAACCTCCCTAGGAGTATTGAAAGTGTCTGTCATCCAAGTGCATGGTAGTTTGGGGGCTTAAGGTTGTGGCCAGATTTCTTAAATGCTGATTTCTTTCTTTACTCTCACAATTTCTGTTGACTTTGGCTTCCTTGCATATGAGAAAAATTAAATTGGTATGAAACTAAATGAGCTAATTGAGAACGAAGTGTCTAAGTCCTTGTTAACATATAATAATACATTTATAAAGAATTTATAGTATATATTTTAAATATTTTTATAAACATTTTTTACTAATGTGACCAAAAACATTTCTTTTTTTTTTTATATTTATTCGGTTTATTTGAAAGACAGAGTTACAGAGAGAGGTAGAGACAGGGAGAGAAAGAGAGAGAAAGAGGTCTTCCATTTGCTGGTTTACTTCCCAAATGGCTAAAATGGCTGGAGATGAGCTTATCTGAAGCCAGGAGTCAGGAGCTTCTTCTGGGTCTCCAACATGGTACAGGGGCCCAAAGACTTGAGCCATCTTCCTCTGCTTTCCCAGGCACACTAGCAGGGTGCTAGATTGAAAGTGGAGCAGCCAGGACTTGAACTGGTGCCCATATGGAATGCTGGCACTACAGGCTAGGGCTTTAACCCACTGCACCACAGCACCAGCCCCTACAAACATTTCTTTATTACTAAGTATTTTGCTCAAATTTGCTATCTAGAAGGTAAGGCTACATGACATCCAAGAATTCTCTTTGTTATATAGTATTTCTGACTCAAGTACTCTACAATCACACAGGATTCCCTGAGTTTTATCCAGCAATGCTGTTTAAATGTCAACATAAAATTGTTAGAAAATGTTTCCAGTTGGAAAGAAGAAAATTCTTATGTTTCATGAGAAAAAAAGTTTTGACTAGAGACACTAGAGGCTCCTTTTGATTTCTTTGTCTTCTTTTGTCGAGCAATAAAGGAAAATAAAACTAGACAGGGCCCCTTCTATAAAATTGATCCATAATAAGCTTGCAGATTTTCTGATATGCAGTCATCTTTCCAGTGTTTCTGGGTTAGATCTGATAACTCTGAGTAACCAAGTCATAATTTACATCCTTAATATCTATCCTGGAATTCTTGACCACAGGTATCTTGGGAAAGGAATAACAAGAAAATAGTTTATTCTTCCCATGGGTCATTATTTTTAAATTTACTTCTATGTCAATAAATTCCATGAGCTCCGTTTTCCTTATTGAGTGAATCAATGGCTATAGATTATAGAATTGAAATAAAGATCCAAATAAATTTGGGGGTTAAATGACCGAGGGCATATTTTAGAAGTCATGCTTGGTCATACACTGCCCTCTAGGCAGAAAGACGAAGCAAGCTCAGTATATTTGTGAGGCAAATATTAATAACGACTTAAGGTAAAGACTGTGAATCATGAGGACATTGTAAAAGAAACAAGAGTTATAAAAACTTATATGAATGAGAAGACAAATCAACATTTTCAGTAGAAAGTCTTCAGACAATACAAATACTTCCAAAACAGAAATTAGAATTAGAACAAAGAAATGCCTAAAAGTATATTTGTTCCAATTTCATCAGTAACACAGAATTAACTAATTATTATGTGATGGATTCATTGCACAGTTGTACCTCTTATATGCAAAGGAATCTTATGTTCTGTTGGTTCATAGTAGTGTCTCTGCTTTTCTACAGTGACTTATGATGCAATGAAAAAGGAAAGTTCCCAGACCATTTCATTGATGACCATGAATTTATGAGAGATTAAATGAGTCTTCCCAATTAAGTTAACAGGCAAAGATAAAAATATTTAAAAAGTGGTGGGGCTGGACTTTGTGGAACAGCAGGTTAAGCTGCCACTTGGGATTCCTACATCCCAGATGGAGTGCTGGATTGAATCCTGGCTACCTCATTTCAGATCCATCTTCCTGCTAATGCACCTGGAAAGGCATTAGATGATTGTCAAAGTACTTGGGTTCCTGACCCAGATCACGTTTCTGGTTCCTGACTGTGGCCTGTACTAGCTCTGGCTATTATGGACATTTGGGGGAGTGAATCAGCAGGTAGACACTTCCTGTCTCTTTCTGTCTCTGTCTTCCTCTCTGTCACTCTGCCTTTCAAACACATAACAATAAGTAAGAAGCACTTTTTTAGAAAGCAATGATATTTTGTATGTATAACTCTAAAGCATGGTAGCCTCCTTGTAATTCATATCTCAAAAAGTAAATGGTAAATGGGAAGGTTTTATTTTTCTAATCTAACAGCTGGGAAAATAGAAGCAGATGTTTCACAGATGTGCTGAAAGCAGAAAATTAATTAGAAGATCAATACTAAAACTCATTTATTTCCAGATCCAGGTATATTCCTTCTCCTGTATCAAATGCTAAAAAGAAAAAATTCACATTAGAGGCTTTTTCTTTTTCTTCTTCCTCCTCCTCCTCTTCTTCCTCTTCCTCCTCTTCTTTTTTAGCAGAACAAAACAGGACAGATTTACTAGTAGTTGGCTAAAATCCAGCTTTATCTGTCTACAGGGAGGAACACATAAGCAGGAAAGACTGGGTATTAAAAGGTAAGAAAAAAACATTGTAAGTAAGTACAAAAAAAAAAAAAAGACTGAAGTCAATTATATATTTCTTCAAATTTAGAGCCAAAAAATCATTAAACACAAATTATGGCAAATATAATTTAAAATGTATTGCTAATCTCACAAGAATGTTAGAAAGTCTGTGAAAATGAGAAAAAAATTGAGAAAAGCCAAAAATATACAAATACATATTTGAAAGCACCTCAAAAAGCGACCAACAAAATTACCATAAGGTCCAGCAATCCCATTATTGGTATATAACCAAAGGGAGTGAAACAAGTCTGTTGAGACATATGCACTCCCATGCTTATTACAGCATTATTTATAATAGCCAGAATTGTAAAAACCAAAGTGTTGATTTATTGACCAATGGATAAAGAAAATGTAATACATATGCAAAGTGGAATACCATTCAGCCAAAAAGGATGAAATCTTGTCATTTGCAGCTACATGGATGGAACTGGAGGTCATTATGTTAAGTGAAATAAACCAAGCACAGAAAGTCAAGAACCACACAATATTATTCATATGTGGAGTCTAAAAAGTTATTTCCATAGAA
Source organism: Oryctolagus cuniculus (assembly GCF_964237555.1). Lineage (NCBI taxonomy): Eukaryota > Metazoa > Chordata > Mammalia > Lagomorpha > Leporidae > Oryctolagus > Oryctolagus cuniculus. The sequence continues at coordinate 81,492,345 of NC_091436.1, read as the reverse complement.
ATGGACAATGGAATGGTGGTTATGAGGGACTCGGAGAGTATGAGGAAGGAAAAGTAAGAGGGAAGAGTAGGGAAAGGTTTTATTACTGAATATTAAGTTATAGTTAGGAAGTTATGGTGTTCTATTTCCCTTCTATATATAAAGCTGGAATAGGAGATCTTAAATGCTTCCATCATTCAGATAAAAACAAGGAGACAGTTATATTTACCCTGATTTGAACACTACATGTTGAATACATGTATTGGGACATCCACAGGATCCCATAAATATGTAAAATTTTTATGGTTTAGTTAAAAATTTAAAAAGGGGAATGGATGGTCTAACATATATCTAATTGGAGTTCCTGAAGACTAAAATAGAGAATGGGACCAAGTAAATATTTAAAGAGACAGTGTCTAAAATGAGATATAAATCCATAGATAAAAGAAGCAGGATACATAAAAAGAAATCCATACCTTGATCACCACGGTGTGAGTGCAGAATAATAGACCAAGCAGCAATGTTAAAAACAGATAGAGAGAAAAGAGGGGCACCCTACAAAACAACAACATTTGGAATTAAAGCAGAATTCTCTGTAGCAAAGTTGAGCTAAAAGAAAATGAAATAATATATTAAATTCTGAGAGAAAAGAACTGAGTGGACCTAGGAGTCTATATCTAGCAAAAGATCTTCCAAGAACCTAAGAAAATGTGGATATGTTTTCAGAGAATCACAACAGGTTTGCTAAAGTACTAACAATAAATAGAAGATATCAGAGGCCAGTGCCATGGCTCACTCGGCTAATCCTCCACCTGCGGCGCCGGCACACCGGGTTCTAGTCCCGGTTGGGGTGCCAGATTCTGTCCCGGTTGCTCGTCTTCCAGTCCAGCTCTCTGCTGTGGCCTGGGAGGGCAGTGGAGGATGGCCCAAGTGCTTGGGCCCTGCACCTGCATGGAAGACCAGGAGGAAGCACCTGGCTCCTGGCTTTGGATTGGCGCAGCGTGCTGGCCGTAGCATCCATTTGAGGAGTGAACCAACGGAAGGAAGACCTTTCTCTCTGTCTCTGTTTCTCTATGTAACTCTGCCTGTCCAAAAAAAAAAAAAAAAAAAAAAAGAGAAAAAATATATCAGAAATAGTTTTTAGAATAAAAATAATAACGCTAAGAATGGATAGATTAAGAATTGGAAAATAATTGGATGCAATCCAGCCAGGGGCTTCAAATCACATTAAAGAACTCTAAAATCCTAGTAATTGTTGGAAGAAAGTTAGAGATACATATATTACCTATGGGCTTTTTATTCCAAATATCATGGTAAAATATGAAGGATAACCAATAAAAGAGTAGAAATGGCATGTATAAAATCCAAATCAGTAAAGAATAAAAATAAAATAAAAAGCAAAAAGAAGTATGACAAATCAAAAACATGATATGATGGTAAAAAGAAATTTCATTATATAAATGTATTGGATTAAGCTCAATAGTCCATAAGATTGTGAGGTGGAAGATATAAAAAAATCAAAACCATCTACTGTTTATGAAAGATATTCCTAAAATAAAAGTTGCTAAAAGGCAAAGTTAAAAAAAAGATACAACATTTACCAAGCAAACATTAACCAAAAGTAGAGATTTAAGACCAAAGCCACATCAAGGAATTAACAGGATCACTACATGATGATAAATGGTTCCATTTATTGGGAAAATATGAAAATCTTCAATTTGCATGCACCTGATAAAAGAGGCTCCAAACACATAAAGCAAAAATTTGACAAACCCATTTTTATACAGGGGATCTTTAAAACATCTCTCTATAATCAATAAGTTGAAAAATTTAGTAAGCACATAAAATATTCAAAGAATTCAATTAAGAAAAATTTAATGAATTGGCAATCATAATGTATGTAACTTTTCAAGCAAATACAATCTTTTATAAGAAATATCCACATACTAGATAATAAAACAAATTTCACACAAAGAATTGGTAATAAATAAATTACAGACTGATCAAATGCAATTGAGTTAGAAACCAGTATCAGAGATCAAAAACCAACTCTATACTTATGAAAACTACAAACTACTCTTATAAACTATGATCTAAACAATTTAAAATAAAAATTAAGACTTCAAACTAATTGTTAATGAAGACTTTATTTCATATTTGTTGGATAAAACAGCAACAACTGTGTTTCAAACAATATTTACAGTTTTAAGTGCTTATGTCAGTTAATAAAAACAGTTAAAATCAATGAGCTAAGTTGCTAATGTTAGAAGTCAGAAAATTACTTCCCAAATAAACTATACGGATAGTAGATTGAGAAAAGTGATAAAGGTAGGAAAAAAATAAAATGGAAATAAATGTACAAAAAGGTGAAACAATAAGATCAAAATTAATACAGACTAGCAACATACACAAATCTTTGGCAAAGTTAATGAAAATTAATGAAAAGATGGGGTGGGCATTTCACTTAGCGGTTAAGATGCTGATTGGGATACCTGTGTCCTACCCATACTGGAGGGTCTGCGTTCAAATCTTGGCTCTGCTCCAGTTCCATTTTCCTACTAACGTAGACCCTGGGATGCAGCAGGTGCTGGCTCAAGTAGCTGAGGCCCTACCCTCCATGTGAAAGCCTTGGATTGAGTTCCAGGCTCCTGACTTTGGCCTGACCAAGCCCTGGTTGTTTTGGGCCTTTGGGGAGTGAACCAGTAGATGGAGCTCTCTCTGTCTTGATGTTTTACTGCCTTTCAAATACATAAAATAGGTAAATAATGTTTTACAAAAAGAGGCAGGAGTTCAGTCTAGGTCTATCACTTGAGTGGCTGGGACCCAACAACTTGAGCCATCACCTACTGTTTCGCAGAGCCTGCCTTAGCAGGAAATTACAACCATGAGCTGGAGCCCAGACTTGAACCCAAGTGCTCTGATATGGTACATGGGCACTCCCAAACTGATGTCTTAACCACCAAACATCTGCCTCTGACTGTTGCCTGCCTCTGACTGTTGCTGTAGATACGTTCTGAGAGGAGTGTGGTGGGGGCAAGAGGTGCGGAGTCACCACACAGACCCTGGGAGTCAGGTGAAAGCAGGCCAGAGCCAAGCAGACAACAGACTCATTTATTTCAGTTGGTACAGCAGCTTAAATAGCCAAGGAGCCAATCCAGTCAAGGGGCAGTTTGTGCCCTAACCAATCACAGCCTGTTGCCAAGCAGGCTCTGTTGCCATGTGGTTTCCAAAGCCATCCAATCACAGCCTTTTGCCAGGTGGGTTTCAAAGCCATTCCTGAGTAACTGACACTTGCTTGCCAGTGGCCATCTTGGCATGGCCTTCTCATTCCACCACATCTGACAATATTCTTTATCACATCATAAAATATTTTAATTATGCTTTACCACTGGAGTTTATATTTCTCCTATATTGAGTCTGAAAGTCATTTTTACCTGGTAATATATTTTAGCACATTGAACAATTAATAATAATAAAAGAACGAATTCAAATTTTCTTGTGTGTGGTAGAGTGTTCAGAAATATGTGTAACATATGTCTGTATTTTTTTTCCTTCCTTTCTCCTCCTCGTCCTTGTATTATTATTTTCTTCTCTTTCTCCTTCACCCTCTTCCTCTCCCTCACCCTTCCTGTCTTCTTTCCCTTCCCCTTTCCCTCCTCTTCCTCCTTCTTCCTATCTTCTACTACCTATTTGAAGAAAATACTGCACTCACAGCCCCCAGTACAGTAAGGTGTGTATGTCCTGTGGCTTTATCCATAAATGACTCAGAAGCAGAAACGTAACACCCCCCAAAAAAATACAATAGGCCAACCAGATTTTCCAGACCCAACATTTGGGTTGGGACATGGAAAGAGCAATTCATATTGCCATGGAGTTTGGTCTGAATTATTATGTGGCCTTGAGATCTGAAGCTTGTATTGGGATGGCAGTGATGTACCATATGGAGGTAGAGGAGAAAATGGAAAAGTTATTTGAGGTGCAAAAGCAAGAACAGATAGAATGACAAGGCACACATACACACACACAAACAGGTGGGGGAGGGAGAAAAAGAGAGTTCTGCCATCTGCTGATTCACTCCCTGAATGGCGACAACAGCCAGGGCTCCAAAATTAGGAGGCAGGAACCCAAGCACTTGGACCATCATCTGTTGCCTCCCAGGCACATTAGCAGAAAGCTGGATTGGAAGCAAAGGTGGACAGAGATCCCTGGCACTCCTAAATGGGATGTGGGTATCCCAGATAGCAGCTTAATATTGTGTGACTTTTTAGTTTTTCTTTAGTTTTCCTCGTGTGGGCTATTTTCTGAGAATCCTTCTTTCTAAAGCTAGCTTCATTGGAGGTTTGTCGCATTGCAATTAAACACTCCAACCAAAGCAAAGGTAGTAAAAATGAAGCAATAAATAACATTTCATTTAAAAAATAGCTTAAGGGGTAAGCAGACTCTGGAATTTCTGTAATTCCTAAATGACAATATATACATAAAGTTTTATTAAGAACAGTATAAAATATAGCTAGTACATACAGCCATGCTGTTTAATTTAAATAACTTCCATGCCTTTGGGAGTAAAGGAGTATAACTGTTTTTGAAAGAGTCATTAATATTCTAAAGATTCAATGATTTAATCCCAAGACTGGATGCCAATTTAAAAAAATATGGACAACATGTTCTTCTCTTAGTAAGCTCAAAATTAAGCTAGGGAGAGGGGAATTACCACTCAGCTATAATGGAAGACTGTTACATAAGTAAACAGAAACAAAAGCAAACCACACCAGTATACACATAAATCCTGGAAATCTTTCCAACACTGATAACAGTGGAAGACCTCTGACTTTTGCTGGACTCAGGTAGGGCTTCAGGAGGATTTGAGACTAGGAGACTTAGGTATTTGTGTTGGGACATGAAAATTGAGACATGACCAGTGGAAAGAATGTCTTTTAATAGCACTAATAGTGATAGAAATATAAAATTTCTCAGCTGTTGTTGAAGGCCTTGGGCATGCACTCAATATCACATGCAACTTTCCTATTCCCATTTTGCTGAGAATGGGAATGAGCAATGCGAGTAGTGGTAAATACTGTCTAGAAAATGCTCTCAAAGTTCAGCCACAATTCTGGGGAAATGTAAGAGCAAAAGAAAGATGTTATTGTTGGAGCTTGAGGAAGAAGTTGTTTCATGGTGTGTGGATAGTAATTTTATCAACAAGTTTATCTTCTGGAGTTACACTCAAATTTCTCTAGCCTTTCCTGATGATTAAGGGCGTTCTTTGTTAAGTCTAATGTGCAGACCCTAAAAGTTGCCTGGTGTGCAAGGAAGCTGTCAATCACATGCTTTAAGAAATGAACAACAGAGGGTTCTAAAGGGAAATCAAATCATGGTCCATTTGGAAATGTCACAATCAAGTCATACTAGCAAAAATGAAGAGGTTCATTGACCACTCAAATTGGTATATAAAGAATTATGTGTTGTTGCTGCTAATCAAACATAAAGCTGCCTATGTGGAGCCTGTGACCACCCAGGCTGTAGCTAATGTTAGTGTTTACATGACATGTTGGAAACAAACTGGCCAATTACAAAGACTCACTCTAACTAGATCCTAACAGGCAAAATGCCCTCTGATCCCAATGTTAATAGCTTTGACCTTCATTGGTTTTTAATCTCATGCTGTCTGGCAGAGTAAATGAACTCTAGGTTATACTGTATGGAAGAGTCCTTTTTGTTTTTTATTCTTTTTTTTTTCTCTGATATTGTGGGGAAATTGAAAGTCTGTCTTTTCTCAGTTGGGTATATCACTGAGTGTATGCACAGAAAGCCTGCTGATTGACGGTGTTCCAACAAAGGCAGATTCAGTTTGCAGCTGATAAGGAGCAAAGTCATCCATGCCATGTTTACAAAGCAGGCAAGGAGAGTGAAAAATTAGTGATAAAAGAGCTAATCTTATTGTTTTGTTGGATGAGAGAATAGCACTTTTGTGCTTGCTTTAAGAGGAGCTGGCATGTTTTCCCTCCTTCCCCTTCGAAGCTTTGGCAGCAAAACATTTTCCAGATTCCCAAAAGTGTTATAGATTATAAAGGACACAGTAATGCTGGAAGGGTTTCCTGCTGTTGAGTAGGGTACAGACTGCACTGGAGATTGGCTGTTTATTCTGTGTACTCTTGACCCCCCACTGCATAAACTACCGATTTTCTCCCTTTGGTGTTTCTAAAGCAAAAGATAAATATTTGAGATGCCAGACTAATTCATCAGTGTTTAATTTTCCATGTTTAAATACTTAGTTGTGCTAATAAAGCTTGAAACCCCTTCATGAAAGCTCCTGATTAGGTATAGGTTCTGGCAGTATTAACTGAGTCTTTCTGAGTACCTGGCCATGCAACTGAAGGAAGTTTAGGGAAGAATTGTAGGTTTGGTTCTTTTAGTGCATGACTATTTATTTACAAGTCCTGTAAAGGTGGAAGAAATAGTAATGTACAGTAGCTCTTGGTGCAAAGAGTCAAAACATCCATGTTTCTGTATTTAAGGGCCATGTTTATGGCTTCATCATCTATGCCCTTTTTCTAAAGGAAAAGTAATGTAATATTTCAAGCAGAAGCATAGCCCAGGCTTGTCAGTTCCTCTCTCTACTGATTTCCATACGTAGTGGTGACCAGCAAAAATCTGTAACAGTGGCAGTCACATGTCTCTTCCAGGTAAACTAAATCATTTACTCTTTCACTTGCTTATTCAGCATTATATGTATTCAAGCTTCCCATGGGTCAGGTACTGGTGCTACATAGGGAACAAATCTTAGGTCAAGGCCTCAAGGAGTTTCCAGCCTTGTAGGAAAGACAACAAAGCAGACAAATAGCAGACAGTGTACTAAATTTTATACTAGATACACTTATAGAACACAGGAGAAGTACTCCTCAGGTGGGTGGCTAAGGAAGGCTTCCAAGTAGACAGTGGTTAATTGTGTCTTGTTGAGGGTGTTGGAATGAGTCAGGAAATGACAAAGTGGTTGAGAATGACCAGATCACTATTTCTAACTGAGTTTTTTGCCAGCATACATAAGACGGCTGAGTAGATATGACTTGGTTCATCTAACAAGGGTTTATTGTTTATTCATTTGACAAGTATTTGTCGAAAACCTAATCCATGCTAGGCGATGTAACAACCAATAGAGATAGAGAAATAAATTAGATCATTTAAAAACTCATCATGAATTGTCAATTTTGTAGAATATATATCAAAATAAATATGCATTTATTATTAAATAGAATGTACAAATGTATGCAACCAAGCACAAATATTTCATATGAATTTTATGCTTGCAAGAATAGCTTTAGGCAATGCCCCTAGACCCAAGGAAAATGAGTTCATTTTTATTCTAGAATCAGGGATACTGTGTCAAAAGACTGAGGAGGACTGTGAGGTACACATGAAAAACTGAATGGGACAGAGGATTGGAGAAGTGAGCATTAAGCATCTATACATTTTCATTTTCTTTTCCTTTCTTTTTTAGTTTTATTTAATCTAATTTAATTTAATTTAATTTTATTTTATTTTATCTGAAAGGAAGAGTTCCAGAAAGAGAGAGGGAGAGACAGAGAGAGATGTCTTCCATCTGCTGGTTCACCCCCAAAATGGTCACAACAGCCAGAGCTGAGCAAGGCTGAAACCAGGAGCTGGGAGCTTGTTCTGGATTTCCCACATCTGTGTAGCAGCCCAGGCATTTGGTCCATCCTCCGCTGCTTTTTTGAATGCATTAACGGGGATCTGGATGAGAAGCGGAACAGCTGGGACTTGAACCAGTGCCCATATGGGATGCCAGCTTTGCAGGCAGTGGCTCTACCCGCCACAACACTGTTCCCTGCATTTTCATTTTCTATGAAAGGAAATAGAATTCCAGAAAAGAATTTCAAGCAGTAAAGTCATGATTTGTGTATAGTTTTAGAAGGATAGTTCTGGTGGCAAGTACTCACAAATACTTCTAATATCATGCATTGAAATTATGATCCCTCTGTTATTCTTTTCTTTTTTTTTTATTTAGTAAATATAAATTTCCAAAGTACAGTTTATGGAATACAATGGCTTCCCCCCCCCAACCCATAATTTCCCTCCCACTCGCACCCCTCCCATCTCCCGCTCCCTCTCCCGTTCCATTCACATCAAGATTCATTTTCAATTATCTTTATATACAGAAGATTGATTTAGTATATATTAAGTAAAGATATCATCAATTTGCACCCACACAGAAACACAAAATGTAAAATACGGTTTCAGTACTAGTTATAGCATTACTTCACATTGGACAACACATTAATGGCAGATCCCACATGAGAAGTAAGTACACAGTGACTCCTGTTGTTGACTTAACAATTTGACACTCTTGTTTACGGAGTCAGTAATCTCCCTAGGCTCTAGTCATGAGTTGCCAAGGCTATGGAAGCCTGTTGAATTCGCCGACTTCGATCTTATTCCTACAGGGTCATAGTCAAAGTGGAAGTTCTCTCCTCTCTTCAGAGAAAGGTACCTCCTTCTTTGATGACCTGTTCTTTCCACTGGGATCTCCCCCTCGCAGAGATCTTTCATTTAGGTCTTCTTCTTCTTCTTTTTTTTTTTTTTTTGCCAGAGTGTCTTGGCTTTCCATGCCTAAAATACTCTCGTGGGCTCTTCTGCCATATCCGAATGCCTTAAGGGCTGATTCTGAGGCCAGAGTGCTATTTAGGACATCTGCCATTCTATGAGTCTGCTGTGTATCCCGCTTCCCATGATGGATCATTCTCTCCCTTTTTGATTCTATCAGTTAGTATTAGCAGACACTAGTCTTGTTTATGTGATCCCTTTGACTCTTAGTCCTATCATTATGATCAATTGTGAACTGAAATTGATCACTTGGACTAGTGAGATGGCATTGGTACATGCCACCTTGATGGGATTGTATTGGAATCCCTTGGCACGATTCTAACTCCACCATTTGGGGCAAGTCCGATTGAGCATGTCCCAAATTGTACATCTCCTCTCTCTCTTATTCCCACTGTTATATTTAACAGGGATCACTTTTCAGTTAAAATTTAAACACTTAAGAATCATTGTGTGTTAATTACAGAGTTCAACAATTGTACTAGAACAAAAAAATACTAAAATGGATAAAGTATTACATTGTACATCAACAGTCAGCACAAGAGCTGATCAAGTCACTGTTTCTCATAGTGTCCATTTCACTTCAACAGGTTTCCCCTTTGGTGCTCAGTTAGTTGTCGCTGATCAGGGAGAGCATATGATATTTGTCCCTTTAGGACTGGCTTAGTTCACTCAGCATGATGTTTTCCAGATTCCTCCATCTTGTTGCAGATGACCGGATTTCATTGTTTTTGACTGCTGTATAGTATTTTATAGAGTACATGTCCCATAATTTCTTTATCCAGTCTACTGTTGATGGGCATTTGGGTTGGTTCCAGGTCTTAGCTATTGTGAATTGAGCTGCAATAAACATTAATGTGCAGACAGCTTTTTTGTTTGCCAATTTAATTTCCTTTGGGTAAATTCCAAGGAGTGGGATGGCTGGGCTGTATGGTAGGGTTATATTCAGGTTTCTGAGGAATCTCCAAACTGACTTCCATTGTGGCTTAACCAGTTTGCATTCCCACCAACAGTGGGTTAGTATCCCTTTTTCCCCACATCCTCTCCAGCATCTATTGTTGGTAGATTTCTGTATGTGAGCCATTCTAACCAGGGTGAGGTGAAACCTCATTGTGGTTTTGATTTTCATTTCCCTGATTGCTAGTGATCTTGAACATTTTCTCATGTGCCTGTTGGCCATTTGGATTTCCTCTTTTGAAAAATGTCAATTGTGGTCCTTGGCCCATCTCTTAAGTGGGTTGTTTGTTTTGATGTTGTGGAGTTTCTTGATCTCTCTGTTGATTCTGGTTATCAACCCTTTATCTGTTGCATAGTTTGCAAAGTAGTTCAAGCTGCAAAGGAGGAGGATCTATTGAATTATTCTGAAGGCAAGAACTACCATCAAACCTTAGGAGGACTAGTCAGGGTTTATAATTTGATTAAATTTGAGATACAGAGAGCTCTTTTTTTCTTTTGTGTCTTTGGCACATATTGGACATTAGCTTCATTATATATTATCTCTGCAACACATCTCCCCCACCTTGTATATTTGACTTTCTCATGAGCGTGTGTATAAAAGTTCCACACCAAGCTATATAATTGTGATTTAAGCATCACCAGAGAGTAGACAATACTAGTTCTTCAGGAGAGTGAATTGGATTGGCCCATTTGGGTATAGTGACCATTCTTGGTAAAGTTAGCTGTGGTTGCAGTTAGGTTGTACAGTTTACTTACCATTGTTAGAGAAGCAAGTTCTGGCTTCTCTGAGGTATAAAGAAGTTGTATTTGGAACGGGATTGAAGCAATGTGTAATTATTAGATGAAGGCATGCCTGGGATCTTGAACAATTTGCACAAAGAAAGTCTGGTAGTAAATCTCCATATCAATGGAGATATTTTCCATAGTTGGAAGACCACCCATTCATTTTTTAGATTTCCTTTCTCAGCTTAATATTTTATGGAAAATAGATTGCTGTATTAATCAAAGTTCCTCAGGTTGTGGTGCTAGAAACTGAGCTCACATTGCTAAGTGACAATGTATTGCCCAATTTTCCTGAGATGTTTAGATAATATGTGGATTTCAGGCACAGTTAGAGCTAGGTACTCTGATCACCTGAGCAAGAATCTGTCTTTGTCTCTGTTTGGGTGCTTCTTTCCTTGCTAAAGTGTTCAAACTCAGATGAGGTCTCCCTCTGTGGTGGTAAAGATGACATTACAAGTTCATGACTTACTCTCTGCTTCAAACATTAGTGGATATTGGAAATATGGCTACTTCTATTTCCAACACAATTTAGGTTATAAAATTAAAATCAAAATTAGTGTTTTATTCCATTGTAAAGCTACTGAGTTGAGCCTGGGGCAAAGGAATTTTTGAGTTGACCTTTTTAAGAATTCACTGTATTGTATGTGAACCTTATTAGTAGGAGAGCAAATCCACAAGATATAAATACTGTGACTGAGGATGGTAGGGGGCAAGAGAATGGTATCTTACAGTAACTATAAAGGCATTAGTACCAGACAGCTTTGTTTGTATTTTTTTATGTACATCATATACCATAGCTAACTTGGTTTATTATTGATTTTTTAAAACTCGCCTGCCTTGACATATATTTTTCTGAGTCCTAATTACAAAATTTTTTTCACAGCATGTTTCGGAAGTTTTTAACAGTAATATTTTGTATTTGAAACCCTGTGTTCATGGACTAGCATTTGTATTCTCTACTTGTATTTTAGAAAGATGGTCTAGTACTCTGAGAGGTGGATTGAAGGATATTGATGTTATCAGTGAGGGGAAGTTAGGAGGCTAAGTTAGAATTGACAGTCGTTTAATTTCGGGTGACAAAGGCCTGAACCAGACTATAGTGGTGGGAGTAGAAAGAATGCAGACATGAAAGAGACATATTCTTGTGAACACAAATAATAAGTTTTGGCCAATGCTTTTGCTGGATATTGCTGCTTAGTATATTTTTATTATAAGCCAAATAGAAAATTCTGTCACTAAGTGGACTACCTAATATTTTTACATAAAGGTGTTTCAAAAAGTTCATGGAAAATGGAATTAAAAGATGTTTCTTTTTGTGCAAAAAAATTTTGAATAATAAGTTTTGCATAATTTTATGACACATTTCCATGAACTTTTTGAGGATCTTTCATACAATTGGTTTTAAAGACTATGTGAATAAGATAATCCAGATCAGAGCAGTTGAAGGACATTAAGAAGATGGAAGTAGTGACAATAGGAATGCCTGAGAAATACTAAGGGAACTGAAGCCAGGGTTTAAAGTAATTTGAAGCCAAGATTGTGAAAAAAAAAGAGGAGACCCAGTTATAACACTTCACTACTCACATGGTGTTAGGGTCCTCTCTCAATATAGTGGCCTTAGAAAACCAGGACCTTTTGTTTCCCTTTCCATTTAAAAACATTTATTTATTTAAGTGGGTAGCAAAGGAAAGTGGGAGACAGTGGGGGTGGGGGTAGGTAAGAGGTAGAGAGAGGGGAAAGAGACAGGGAGAGAGGTCCTATCTTCATTCCCCAAAGCCAAGTGTTAGGGACTCCATACTGGTCTCCCATATGGGTGGCAGAAGCCCTATTAATCACTTGAACGATCACTGCTGCTTCCTGGGGTCTGCATTAGTAGGAAGTGGAGTCCGGAGCAGAGCCAGAGCGTGAACCCAGGAGCTCTGAGAGGGTATGGAGGTTTGCCAACTTACAGGTTAAATGTGAGACCAAGCACACCCCCTGGTTTACCTTTTCAGGTGATAATTCATAAAGCTACATTCTCTTGGCCTGAGTTTCTTTAGTTATAATCAAAAAATATTGTTATTAAATATGTTAGTATAAGCTGGCGCCGCGGCTCAATAGGCTAATCCTCTGCCTGCAGCACCGGCACAGCAGGTTCTAGTCCCGGTCGGGGAGCCGGATTCTGTCCCGGTTGCCCCTCTTCCATACCAGCTCTCTGCTATGGCCCGGAAGTACAGTGGAGGATGGCCCAAGTGCTTGAGCCCTGCACCCGCATGGGAGACCAGGAGAAGCACGTGGCTCCTGGCTTCAGATCAGTGCGGTGCGCCGGCTGCAGCGCGCCGGCCTTGGCGGCCATTGGAGGGTGAACCAATGCAAAGGAAGACCTTTCTCTCTGTCTCTCTCACTGTCCACTCTGACTGTCAAAAAAATAAAAATAAAAATAAAAAAAGATGTTCGTATAGCCAGTTTAAAATTACATAAAAACAGATAAACACTTTTAAAATACAAAACCTAGTTCTACTTCACTGTTCTCACTCATTTGGGTAGGACTGCTTTTCCTTCCAAACTCCTTAATTTACCCTGAATGTTACTTTTCTGCTTATCTGTCCTGCTTTTCTCACTTCTAAAGATCTTGATTTTTTTTAAGATTTATTTTATTTATTTGAAAAACAGAGTTACATAGTGAGGCAGAGCCAGAGAGAGAGAGAGAGAGAGGTCTTCCATCCGCAGGTTCACTCCCCAAATGACCGCAACAGCCAGAGCTGAGCTGATCCAAAGCCAGGAGCCAGGAGTTTCTTCCAGGTCTCCCAAGTGGGTATAAGAGCCAAAGGACTTGGCCATCTTGTATCGCTTTCCTAGGCCATAGCAGAGAGCTGGATCAGAAGTCGAGCAGCCTGGACTTGAACTGGCACCCTTATGGGATATCAGTGCTGCAGGCTGTGGCTTTAACCCTCTGTGCCACAGTGCCGGCCCCTTGATTCTTTTTTAATTTAAAAATTTCAAAGTTTTGAGTCTTGGGAAGTAAAGGATTTTTTTTTAATTTAACAAATTTAAGAGGTCTTCAAAAAGCTTATGAAAATGTGTATTATGAAAAAACCATGCACAGATTTCAAATTTTTTGCACCACAATAAACTTACCTTTTAATTTTGTCTTTCACAAACTTTTTTAAGAACCCTCATATATAACAACACCCAGATTAATGATCAGGTCTGAGAACAATAACGAAAAAAGTTCTGAAATGAAATAGAACAGAATAATGAGGAAGGTACTGGAAATCTCGATGGAATGAACCATGGGACATGGGATGGGAGAAGGAAGACTGTGATAGAGAGAGAGAAAATAATTGCAAAATGTGCATAAAGAGCAATGAAGAGGGAGTGTGGCCAGAGCAAAGCCAGAGAAGGGGGAGGCGGTGGGAAAATAAAAGGATGCTGATTTCTCCCCTTATGACTCAATTCTCTGGGGAGAGCATCTGTTAGCTGAGCTTAAAACTTGTACTCACTCTTGGCTGAATAAGGAATGGAAGAGCACAAGCTGGTAGGATGGTAGGAGGAGCCTATGGAGATCTATTCAGCATCTTGAGAAGGGGATCAGGGCAGTTGGATTTACCATCTTACCTTATAGAGGAAAGGGGAATTTCCAAAGGCAAGAATTGAAATTTAGTTGAAAGGCTGTAAGTTGCAGGAATTGAACAACAATGTTGTCATGGCTAATTAGTGAAAGGGAGCTTTGACATCCTTTTCTAAACCTAGGGTTGATTGAGTGGTGAAAGTGAAAGAATGGGAGCCAAAGGGGAAAGAGTAAAGGGCTGAGAAAGAAGTGAGATGCTCCACTACTGGTCAACTCCTCTCCTTGGCCTCTTCTGCCTTCTGTTTTCCATTGCCATGTTAGTAATGTCAGGTCTGTCAGAAGGAACAGACACAAACCCCGTGGAGAGAAGGAATCTATTATAAGGGATAAGAGTAATGGGAAATAAAAAGTATAGGCAATTGGTGACTCGCAGTTGAACTTCTAAGAGATCTGATATGTTCTGCAGGAGCAATAGCAGTGCCAGCAGGGAGAACCTGGGGATGAGTTTGTCCATTGCTCCTTCATTCTCAAGAATGGACTTCTTTCTATTTCTATTACTGAAACTAGCTGCATTTGTCTTATTCTTAACTTTTCCTGTTTTGGATCTTTAAGAGCTTCTGCAAGTCATCCTCTCTCCACAAGCCCTTTCATACCACCCCTGCTCCACACAGGATCTCCTCTGGGTATCTTACATTCAAATTCCCCAAGAGAAGATCTGATGGGATTGATTGATTGTCATTTAATATAGTTTTTGCTGTTGTGTGAATTTCTCAGACTAGATGATGCCACAGGGTGTTGGCCAACTCATGGAGGACTGCATTGATTTAGATCCTTGGTTTAGGCATCTAGAAGGGGTCACAGGGTCTCAGAAACCAAAGCTCATGTTGCAAAGCTGCTTAGAGATGCTTTTGTTAAAAGAGCTGGCACGTGACGCAGGTTCTCAGGATTTTTAAGCCTTTTTTCTAGTGTAGGAACAATGCTAACCTAAACATATTGGCTGTCTTTGCCTGATGGGCATTGACCAACACATTATCTCTGATTCTGAGAACAGACCAATCGTGTGTTGTCATCACTATTTTTACTTCCAAAATCATGCAGTCAGTGGATGAGCTGGAACTTAAATCCAAAATCTATATTTTCTTTGATGACATTATCAAGAGTTCCTTTACTGTTATAGACTTCTGAGTGAGTGAAAGTGTGTGTGTGTGTGTGTGTGTGTACACGCACGTGTAAAGAAACTGCCACAACTGGAAAGGTCCACCTATTATAAAAAAGCCAATCGAATTTTTGATAGACCATAAGGCATGAATGCACTTGGTTATTCTATAAGTGATTTGGAATGGCTGTTGTGTGCAAGGGGCTAAAGAAATAAAATGATGGGTAGAAATAATCTTGCTAGATATGAATGCAAATGGTTAAAATAGTACCAATGGTGCTGTTTTGCAATCAGAGTATCTGAATGCTAACTACAAAAACTGGCAAATACTTATTTGCAATGTATACGATAGAGAATTACTTAATAATGAATGAACAACAAAGAAAGAAATCTTACGGGAAAAAATGTTCAAGTAAAATATTCCATGTAAATCTTGAAATAATAAGAGGAAAGGATAGCAGTGTTATCTTTTTCCTGAAGCTCATAAAAAACTGTCCCAGAACAGTTCCTCAAAGGTAACATGATCCTGTTTTATAAACTCATGTGAATATATACTGAAAAAATAAAGTTATCTTTTAAAATAATAGCGTTTGCCCTGTGAAAGAATTGCCAAAGGGAACAAACTCTTTTTTTTTTTTTTAACATTTACTTATTTGAAAGGCAAAGTTACAGAAGGAGGCAGAGAGAGAGAGAGAGAGAGAGAGAGAGAGTGTCTTCCATCTGATGGTTTACTCCCCAAATGGCTGCAACAGCTGGGGCTAAGCCAATTTGAAGCCAGGAGCCAGGAGCTTCCTCTAGGTCTCCCTCATGGGTGCAGGTGCCCAAGGTCTTGGGCCATCCTTCACTGCTTCCCCAGGCCTTGGCAGAGAGCTGGATCAGAAATGGTGCAGCGGGACTCTCACCAGTGTCCACATGGGATGCCGGCACTGCAGGCAGTGGCCCCACCCCTACATCACAGTGTCCAGACCCAGGAAACAAACATTTAATATGCCAATGGATTGTAGACATTTTGTCTTTTTTTCTGATTTTTTTTGTTAAAAAAACAAGAAAAATATTATTAACAAGAGATAGGGTATTGCATAGGAATCATAATTAAGTAGATGTAAATTCAGAGGTACCTAAGAAAAATGCACCACTTTAGCTAATGGGTGAATATAATTGTATTATCCTTGATCAGTGAAGGGAAACCAACAGAAATGGAAGCCTGGAAATGGTGGCTGCTGAATGAGCCCCAGTGTTGTAATGAGTTTTCAGAATAATTCTTAAAAATTCCTAGTAGGCCTTACTTTTTAAAGTGGTAAAGAAATGATCACATGTACATGTAGGATTAATGGCCTATTGTGGGTATAAATTGAAGCAGTTCGGAGAAAAGGGATTGTTCATAGGTCTCTTGTTGTTGCAAATAGCTTATCATTAAATTCAGACACACCTTTGAGCACCTAAGTGTGCCCACCATGGCCTGCCACATGTCTCCGGATTCATTTCCCCACAAGTGAAAAAGCTATCTTTTCTCTTAGCCAGCAGCTGACTAGAAGGCTATGGAATGTGCATTTAATCACAGATTACTTTTTCTCCTTTCTTAAGTCACTTATATTACTGCTGTCTTTACAGAAATAGGACCATGCTATATCTACCAATTTAAAGATAAAATGAAAAGTGAATCAACAATAAATTCATACTGGAAAGTCCTGGTTTTCACTTTTCCCTGATGGGAGAAGGTAACATTTATTGAAATCAAAAACATAATAATCACTAGTGGAAAGAAATTCCATTAGAAATAGACATTCTGGGAAGAAAAGGATCATAATTTGAGGGAACTTTGTATGTTTCTTTTAGTGCGTGAATTTTACATTTAAAATGTCTATGATTTTATTTTTTAGACCATACTTTAGAAATTTTTCTTTCTTAGGAATGTTGTCACTTATAATTAATAAAAGGGTAATGAGAACATAAGATGAAGAAGAAAGATTGCATGAATCACTAGAAAAACATTCAAGGCCTTCTGGTTTGTACCATCTCAGAATCAGGATAGATAAAGAAATGAAAGATCTGGCTGGCTTTGTCCAGGAAGTTACTTGAAGATGATTGAAACCTTGATTAACCTGAGCTGTGGAGAGAGGGAAAGCTTTGTCTTTCTCTCCCCATCTTCAGCTTAGGTAGGAAATACTCCCTTTTATGTTAGAAGATTATGAAGAAAATCTAGACCATAGTGATCTTTTGAATAATAACATGAAATTAGAAATTAAAAGGCTGGGAACTTTTTTTTTTAAAGACATATGGAGGAAGTTCAACAGGTAGGCACGTGAGAAATGCAGCTGGGGCCTAACTGCCGAACACTTGAGTCTTCAGGCTAATGCCTTGGCAAAAGAAGGAGGATGTGACTAACTTTTTAGAAGTGTCAGAAATGTTTTTCATAACATAGGTTCTGACATTAACCACGGTGTAAAAACACTCACATGTCTTCTGGGTCAAGATTCAGGGGGACTTAGTATTCTCTAGATCCCCAGTGACAATGAGCAAGGTGGATTTCAAAATTAAGACCAATAAATTCCTAAAACAAAGTGACCCTGTTTTATGGCATCAGAGAAAATTTCTATGACAGACACTGTATGTGCTGTGGCTATTTTTAAAAAACCAAATAGTCAAGCTGGCACCGCGGCTCAATAGGCTAATCCTCCGCCTGCGGCACCGGCATCCCGGGTTCTAGTCCCAGTTGGAGCGCTGGATTCTGTCCCAGTTGCTCCTCTTCCAGTCCAGTTCTCTGCTGTGGCCCGGGAGTGGAGGATGGCCCGAGTGCTTGGGCCCTGCACCCACATGGGAGACCAGGAGGAAGTACCTGGCTCCTGATTTCGGATCAGCGCAGCGCACCGGCCGCAGCAGCCATTGAGGGGTGAACCAACGGACACGGAAAAAGGAAGACCTTTCTCTCTGTCTCTCTTTCTCACTGTCTACTCTGCCTGTCAAACAAACAAACAAACAAAAAACCAAATAGATGCATTATAGGAAAACTTCTTTCTGAAAAAATAGTTTTCCCTCTTCAACTTTTTTTCAAGTAGATGAAAAAAAAAAAAACACATGTCCACTTTATCTTGTCTTTTTATCTAGTCTTACTGTTTATTTAGATATACTTGCACTCTAGAATATTTGTGCTAACAACACAGAAGTGTCTTGGAGACCCTGAAATTCTTACTATGTCACTCTATTGTGAGGATTGCTTTGGCCTGAGAATAGTCCGGTCCAATACATACAGTTCTGAATATGGGAGCCACTCTACCAAGGCCAAAAGCTCTACAGCAAAGAGCTGCAGCATAATTAGCTCTTCCGATATCCTCTTGAGGAAAATGTCAGTTCAGAAACCTGAAGTGTGTGCTAATGACAAGGGCCCAACTGTCCCATAAAACTGGAAGAGTGGTATTTGTTGTCTAATTCAAGAACTGGAAATGAAAATCTTAATGACACAGGAAATGCTCTTCAAAGGCCAAGAAGTCTTAGTGAAACATAAGAGGATCAATCAGCCTTAAACACACGTTTACCGAGAGTAAGAGGCGGGATGCTGCCTGTGTGGATACGTATTTCAAAAGGAGTGAGTAAAACCCAGCAATAGAGTTAATTTTACTTTGAAGTATATAATGAAACCCCTCAAGTACCCAGACTTCAACACCCCTTTCCCAAAATGACCAAAATTTCCATTTTTGAGCGTTTATCTTTGTGTCTTTTTCCGTTTCCCAAGTCTTGACAGGATTTTAAAAGAGCAGCTAATAAATGAAGTACACTTCAGTTTCATGTAAAGGATTGGATCAGAAGGGAACTGATAAGGTGATATTGGAAGAGCGGGGGAGGGGGAGGAGGGGGTGGAAAAGCGGCAAAACTGCTAAGCTGTGTGGTTCAGTTGATTCCTGGCCAGCAGACCCACAGTCCCTGGGCTGTTCTGGCTAACAGGAAAGCATTCCCTGCTCCATGTGCTTGTGAGCTCTTCCCTAGGAAGCGGCTACCAGCAGGGCCAGAAATGATGAGGGAGAGATAAAGGCCAATTAAGAATGCAGGCTGGGGAAGCAGGAAACAGGAGCCATAGGGGAAACCTCGAAAACCAGCAATGGGTCACTGTAAGCATTCCAGATAGAATACAAATATGGTCTTAAACCGGAGCTAGAGAAACTCATTGTAGTAGCAGACAGCATCAAAGGAAGCTGAAGCTTTGCAGTGCAGTTTCTGAAAGCAAGGCACAGGGACAGAATAACTAACTGAGGGAAATCTTACCATTCAGACCTAGCCCCGTGCTTATTATCTTTTTTTGTGTGTTCTCAGCACACCTTGGAATAGTAGACATTTTAGTGGTGTACTTGAAGGGATTGAAAAGCTCAAAACAAAACTAAGCAATTCAGCAATAATTTCAACACGATCACTCCCACAGTGTAACTATAATGGCACGGTGTCCACAATAGCACACCTTAGTGATGATGGAGAGCTAGGGTACCTGTAGGGAAGAATCAGACAGAAGGAGGTCTGAATACTGGCTCGGTGATCTTCGGCCAGTTATTAATGGCTCTAATTATCAGATCATGCATGCGTAAAATGAAGACAGCGGGCCTACCTTTGGCAGGGTGTGATGGAGAGGTTACTGTCCACACAGCAACATGCTCACCCTTCACTCCTAGACTTCTGTCCCTACACACTGGTCATGGTGTCACTCACAGCAAGTTGTAGTGCCTGCTCTTATCACACTACACAACCCACTCAGCAAAATGTCTTGTCTGACATCCAAGGTAGTAAAAGCACAAGCACAAGTCACAAAGGCCAATTTCACATATGGAACAAAATTTGGGGGCGTATCTGAAGAGAGTATAACAGGGAGCTGTTGACTGGACATTCAAGAATGATCTTTGTGGAGAAAAGAGAGAAGATTTGTTTTCCCCTTAAATTAAGGTAGGCTTTCTCCTCCAAACAGTGAGCTGATAAATTACTTAATTGTTCTTTAAGCTGAATGCTGCCAGCCACCATAGAAAGAATTTTTTTTAAGATTTATTTACTTATTTGAAAGGCGGAGTTACAGAGAGGCAAAGAGAGAGAGAGAGAAAGAGGGAGAGAGAGAGGTCTTCCATCCGCTGATTCACTCCCCAAATGGCTGTCATGACCGTAGCTGGCTTGATTCAAAGCCAGGAGCCAGGATCTTCTTCCAGGTATCCCACACAGGTGCAGGGGCCCAAGCACCTGGACCATCTTCTGCTGCTTTCCCAATCCATAGCAGGGAGCTGGATGGGAAGTAGAGCAGTGGGTACTCGAACTGATGCCCATATGGGATGCCGGCACTGCAGGCTGCGGCTTTACCCGCTACGCCACAGCACCAGCCCCCATAGGAAGAGTTTTATACATATCATCTCACTTTTCCTTTCTTGAAAGCAGTTCTTTGAGGAAGATAATGTTATGGCTTTTACAAATCATTTTATAGATAAGGAAACTAAGCATTAGAAAGATTAAGTAACTTCAAGTGCAGGTCTTTATGACTGCCATGCTCTAGCCCAGGGGATCTCAGTCATCATGGGACATCAAGAGTCCCCACAGATGCTTGTGAAAACACACTGTTGGTCTCCACCCCCAAATTTTCCTTTTCGTAAGGCTGGCTGGGAGCCTGAGAATTCCCATTGCTAAATTTCCTATGGTGCTGAAGCTGGTGGCCCCAGGATTACACTTTGAGAAACACTGCTGTAATGCCTACTAAGTCCTTATTGAGCCCCTCCAAAACCACATGAAAATGCATATGTATATTCCTAAAATGAAAACATCATACATATACAGGAAATTGGAAATAACTCTCCATCAGGAAAAATTTGATAGCTTTCATTCTAAATTAGATACAAGCATCACAAACACTGTTTTAAATGACTTTTTCAACAGTATTTTCTGGTGAGCTTTGTATGAAGTTACTAAAAAAAATTATGTAATGGCATTGAAAGATATTTATTTTGTTGCTTAATTTTTGAAATCTGTGCGTAATTTATTTTATTATTTATTTATTTATTTTTTGACAGGCAGAGTGGACAGTGAGACAGACAGAGACAGAGAGAAAGGTCTTCCTTTGACGTTGGTTCACCCTCCAATGGCCGCCACGGCCGGCGCGCTGCAGCCGACGCACTGCGCTGATCTGATGGCAGGAGCCAGGTGCTTCTCCTGGTCTCCCATGGGGTGCAGGGCCCAAGTACTTGGGCCATCCTCCACTGCACTCCCTGGCCACAGCAGAGAGCTGGCCTGGAAGAGGGGCAACCGGGACAGAATCCATTGCCCCGACTGGGACTAGAACCCGGTGTGCCGGCGCTGTAAGGCGGAGGATTAGCCTAGTGAGCCGCGGTGCCGGCCCTCTGTGCGTAGTTTTTAAATAATACTGATTTTCTATTAATGTGCTACAGATCCCTCACATTTCATGCCTGATCTGGGGCATGTTACTTAGGTACTACATTGCCTAAATTTGTGATATATTTATTGAAGTAAAATGCTTTTATGCATAGCAAAACACAGCAAGAAATGATGGCTTGGAAATGGTTGTGGTTTGTCAATGGTAATGCCATTGGTATAATGTTTATTTGTTTATTTCGAGGTTTTGAAAATTACTTTAGAAAGCCATGAGGCAGGAAGCTACACTTAATTAAAATATTTTAAATCAAACTACAAGAATTTCAGTTTATAGAGCTTTAGGGTACATCCAACAATTGTAAGAAACTCAAATGGAAGGGAGTGGTCAGGAGGGGTGTGTAAATATAGTATGGGGAATAAGTTTTTGTTATTATTCTGTTTTCTGGGTTAAGATAATTAGGCAACAGAAATAGTAACTGAAAAATCTTTAGTTAACTATTGGAATTCTGAGGCTCTTCATTAAAGGCTAAACAACTAGTTTAATGATTCTTCAAGAGTGGCTTTGTAGGACTGGGGATAATGTTCCCAGGAGGATCAGCGAAGACAGGATGCTTTTTGACAGTAACTTTAGGAAGCATTGTAAAACTCTCTCAGAAATATTGAGCATTTGTTCAGGAAAGGTTCTTAGGGGCCTGTATAAAGCAACCTTCTTAACTTTGTTGACACCATTTCCATTTCCCCAAATTTTAAGAACAGAGATTCATACCCCGACCCATCCCTAGTAATCCCTCTTCATCTTGTATGGGACTAAAAAAACAAGTCAAAGAAACATCAATGTTTATTTTTAGAATAGTATTGATACTGAATCAGTTGTATATTTATATTGTAAAGCTCCTCTGTCCCCCACCCTTGTTTCCCACTTTTCCCCCAATTGCTTCCAGCTTTTCTTTGCTGAATTGAGGCGCTGAAGATACTTAGATACCATTTGATGAGTGAAAAATTAAGAGATGCTTGGGTTGCTTTTTGCATTTATAAGTGAGTAAGATTCAGTAGAACTATAGGAAATTGGCTTACCTGAAAAGAAGATCAGTCAGAATTGTGGAAAGTTTAAAAATGAAATTAATTTCATTACCTCCTGTAGATAACTTTATTCCTTGAGTGTTGCCTAGAGAAATTCCTTGGGGGTCATCCATCCTAATGAGTAGAAAGGATGATTTGTAATTACAATAGCCCTTTGTTTATCTGTTAAAATTTCCTAAATTGTCTGAAAACCACTTACTTGCTTAATCAGTTAAATGTTTTTCTCTTTGGAAATATTCATTTGCTTAGCAAATTCACTTTTCCAGGGTACAGGAAAGTAATCTTCAGCCACTTTTCCCCTAGCTAGAGAAAAGGTAAACTTTAACCTAACCATTTTTCTAATTATCACACATTTTGAATTAATGGGGTCCAAATTAATTAAGGTTTTATTATAGTTTCATCCTTAGGAAACAAGGTTTCATTTCCCTCTTTTGAGATATTTTCCATCTGAATCAAAAGAAGATTAACCTCACTGCTCTCATTGCTTGAAGCCAATGGGTCTCAACTTCTTTTTCTCCCTCCCCAGCATACCTGAGGGTTATGAAACACTTCTTTCTGTAAGGAAAAGATGAGGTGTGTGTGTGTGGGGGGGGGGGACCTATAATTAGGAAAATCTCCTCAGGGGATTTTGATAAGCTTCCTGCCCCTTCTTGAGAATCCTGCCATTAAGCCTTTGATTAAAAACTTGTAACCCTCAGGCAAGAGTGGAATTGGGGCAGGAAGGGCAGTGGAGGCCCTGACAGAACTCCAGCTAAGCCAGGGCTCTGCTGTCAAGGGGTTTGGTCACAAGAGGTCAGCTAAGGCATGGAGAAACAAAAAAAAAGATAGCAGACTTGTCAGCCAGCCAGCATAAGGCAGAAAATCACCACAAGCATTATTTGCACTGTTAGCTATCTCCACCATGTGTTCAGAACACTGGGTGTTGGGACCACAGGAGCAGGAGAAGCAAGGAGGTTGAAGGTCTTAGAACAAAGCCCGCCTGTGGTGCAAACAGGAGCAGACATTAGTCTGCTTGGTACTAGTTGTTTGAATGAGATGGAAAAGAAAACTTCACCCAATACTTTCCAGTACCATTTCTCCAAACTTGGCTACCAACTCCTACAATAAAGAAACACACTTCAGACTATGGATTCATAAACAATAAGATGTCTGCAATCCATGGTGAGAAAATTTAGAAATTACCTATACAATGGAATAATAAGAGAATTACCAGTTACTATTTTATTTTATTTTATTTATTGATTATTAAGATTTATTTTGAGAGGCAAGAGTACAGAGAGAGAGAGGTCTTCCATCTGCTGGCTCAGCTGGAGCTGGGCTAATCCGAAGCCAGGAGCCAGGAGCTTCTTTCAGGTCTCTTAGGTGGGTACAAGTGCCCACACAGTTGGGCCATCTGCTGCTGCTTTCCCAGGCACATTTTCAAGGAGCTGGATGGGAAGCAGAGCAGCCAAGACCCGAACTGGCACCTATATGGCATACCAGTGCTGCAGATAGAGGTTTAACCTACTATGCCACCAGTTACTATTAAAAGAATCACTGTAATTATTATTATTTTTTTGACAGGCAGAGCGGACAGTGAGAGAGAGAGACAGGGAGAAAGGTCTTCCTTTACCGTTGGTTCACCCTCCAATGGCCGCTGCAGCCGGCGCACTGCAGCCGGCGCACTGCAGCTGGCGCACCGCACTGATCCAAAGCCAGGAGCCAGGAGCCAGGTGCTTCTTCTGGTCTCCCATGCGGGTGCAGGGCCCAAGCACTTGGGCCATCCTCCACTGCACTCCCTGGCCACAGCAGAGAGCTGGCCTGGAAGAGGGGCAACCAGGACAGAATCCGGCGCCCCCACCGGGATTAGAACCCGGTGTGAATTCCTACTATGATCTATCTACAAAATAACTTAACAGAAAAGACTGTTCAAAAGTTTCAACTTATAAATAAACTATTAACTATGGTTAAGGAACATAGGAAAACACTTCAAAAAGAGGGGAATGGGATTAAAAATAAATTTATTTTGTGCAAATAATTTTGAAATCCATGCATAGTTTCTTCATAATACACATTTCCCGTGAACTTTTTGAACATCCTACATACACATAATTGGAATTTTTTGCACCAAACTGAACATCTTTAATTCCACTTTCCCCACAAACTTTTCCCTTGTATTTCCTTTGGTATGATTTTATAGGTCAGTGACATCTGACTTAAGTTTTAGGTTTTGGACACTAGATGGGGATGCTGTGTCGTATTTTAAGGAGGTCTAGCCCCACAATAATCAAGGTCCAGGTTGAGGCTTATCACTTTCTCATCAATATGGAGTATCTGAAGAATGGAATGATCCATGAAACAAACCTAACTGAACACAGAAATAAAAGACACCAAAAATAACCTCTGCATTGTTACTGATACACTGGCCTTCAAAACCAGTGATTTTTTTTTAATAAAGATTCATTTATTATTTGAAAAGAGTGAAGCGGGGATGTAAACAGGGACAGAAAAAGAGATCTTCCATCCGCTGGATCATTCCTTCAATGGCCTCAGCAGCTAGGGCTGGGCCAGACACAAACCAGGAGCCAGGAATTTTATCCTGGCCACCCTGTGGGTGGCAGGGGCCAAGGCGAACAGGCGGGATTCGTGGTTGGCTTAACCCGGTGGCCACAGTGCCGCTGGAAGACCACTGAACCTTAAATCAGTTTAATCATCCCGATGTCCAGAGCCCTAGACAGCCTGTGGACCCATGAGACTTCCCAGCTGCTGCTGCTGCTGCTTTTTTTTTTTTTTTTAAGATTTATTTATTTTCTTGAAAGTCAGAGTTACAGAGAGAGATGTAGAGACAGAGAGAGAAAGAGAGAGAGAGAGAGGTCTTCCATCCAATGGTTCACTCCCCAATTGGCTGCAACAGCCGAAACTGCGCCGATCCTAAGGTAGGAGCCAGGAGTTTCTTTGGGGTCTCCCACGCAGGTGCAGGGGCCCAATGACTTGGGTCCTCTCTACTGCTTTCCCAGGCCACAGCAGAGAGCTGGATAGGAAGCGGGGCAGCCTGGACTAGAACCCGCGCCCATATGGGATGCTGGCGCTTCAGACCAGGGCGTCAACCCGCTGCGCCACAGCGCCGGCCCCTCCCCAGCTTCTGCTGCCGACTCCCGCTTTCTCATCCTCCTCTTTTCTTCAGCCTCTCACTCCCTAAGACTACTCTCCCCAAAAGTACCTGTGGGAATTGTAAGCTACTTGCTGACATGCCGGAAATACGCAAACCATTGTAATTTCCGGTCAGAAGAAAACTTGGCCCCCTCACGGTGGCCCGAGAGGCAGGAGGCAGTTGTCTCAGAACCTCGGGAGCGGCAGGTTTGCTGTGGCTTTCTTCACAGTCAGGCAGCGTCCATGGCGGTGGCGGCTGCCGCTCTCACCTGCACTCTTCTGTGGAGCCAGAACATGGAGGCAAAGAGGAGTTCCCAGAACGCCCTCGGTGGGGCTCCCTCTCCCGGCACCGAGTTCGCAGGCAGATGTTCTGCAGAGGTTTGTGTTGGGCGAGGGCAGGGACTCGGCCAGCCCCAGCGCCTCCAGGGCGGGACAGGAGGACGCCAGCTCCGAACGTCGCCGGCCGGACATCTTGGGCCCTTCGAGAAAGTACGTGGGAAAGAAATATGTTCATTCTGAATGAGTTAAATATACGGTGGCTCACTCCTTTACTGACAGGAATGAATAAATAGAAATGGGACAGTGCTGCTGGCTCAGACACAGCGGCCCCAGGCGGGTCCAGCAAGGCGGGAGGCTCAGGTGCACGGCTTCAGTGGGCTTCGAGGTTGTCACAGGAAGCTGGCACGTTCTGGCTCTCGGGGTGGCTTGGGTCATTGCATTACATCACCTAATCCTGGTTCTCCTCCGGAGTGGGGCGATCTCTGCTATCTTTTGGCTGGCTGACATAATTGTCACTTTTCTTTCACTTACATACTCCAATACTTTGAAATAGAATTCATTTGAGGCTTACGAAAAGAAAAAGGGTTTTGAATTTGAAATGTTCCATTCCAAGCAGATAAGGCTTAAAGAAAATTAGCTTGAATTTTAAAATCCTGTTATTTAAGGCTAAGAGAAAAGAGGCCCCTTCCCAGGGTCCAGCAACATCCACCTCATGCAACATTTTTTATGGCTTGGTGTAGGAACCTGAGGCAGAAACAGTGTCCCTGAGGACCAGAGACTCAGAATTTACAAATTGAATTCTTACATGTTTTCCTCAATTCATTGAGCAGTAGAAGAAATATAACTAAAGAACACAAAGAAACAAAAAACTTTGCAGTAAGTGTGGAGGGAACTTGGAGTTAATTTCATGTAAGCAAAAGAATGGACTCATAAGGGTAGCACAAAGACCATTTTTTTTATGAATTGAGCCTGTACTTGGGTGATAGCGAGAAGATAAATATAATGTGGAACTTGGCAGGAATGAATAGAAATCCTCACAGCTACTCAAACCATGTCTCTTTTAGTTTCATTGTGTAGGTACAACAGAGTAGTTTAAAAAGCCAGAATAAATGTGACCCAAACATTTGTCTATCTTAGGTTTTACAAGTACAATTTGAATTAAACTGTGCCAAGTAAGTAAACTATGAAAATAAATACATAATAGTCTAGCATTTTACTTAAAATGGAATATAGCACATTACCAAATAGATCCTATATTTAAAATGCATTTCAGATATTACTTAGGGCATTTTTGGATCATTTTTTTCCTCAGGTACAGCAGATAATGGCAAATTCAGTAGGACTTGGTAGGAGAATTTCATCAGAAGCAATAAAGAGGTAGAGTGAAAACTGATTATATTCTGATTTATGGAGTTCATTCACATTCTGGCCCGTTTGTTCTGGCAAATGTACTTTCCCTGATTCAAAAATTTCTTTAAAGGTGATTTACTTACCAAAAAAAAAAAAAAAAAAAAAAAAAAAACAACAGGCCTTATCTATAGTGCAGTGTTCAGCTTTTAATCATATTGTTTGTGCTATGCTCTTTGTCTTATATGTGAGACTTTTTCACGGGTCAGGATTATTGTTTTTTTAACTATTTCTTCAAGAAAAAGATGCTGGGGGTGGGAGAAAATTCAAATCTCAGTAGAGGTTTATGTTATTTTATTATTCCTAAAATCTAAGCTGGTTGGGTGGGGGAAACCCCTTCCCAAAACAAATGCATTAGTTGATACTTTTGGGTAAAATAGGAAGAGCCCTTATCTAACATATGAACCATCATGTTGAGGAGTGAGATTCCTTTCAACCCCTTTTAAGAAGGGAGCTTTCCTTACATGGCAGTACAAGAGGGGACTTAACTGTTACTAGAGTAGGAAAGCTGGGTCAGGTGTCATGCAGACATTTGTTATTCCTTAAACAGGTAAGATTCTGAGTTGCTCTGGCTCCTCAAGCTAAGGATTTGTACAACAGAGAATGAGTAAACCACTTAGAGGAAGTCTACCGTTGAGCAATTAATCATGTGAAGAATGAATGTGGTGGTGGTATACAGGGTTCCTTAAAGCTGTGATTATAAAAAAATAAAGTAAATTGAAATTGTGTGATTATAAAAGTTAAAGAAAAAAAGGGAGGAGGGAAGTATGGTTACCTTAGAATTGTATCTATTAGGGATTGGATTAAGATGGTGGAGTAGGGAGGCAGTTTACTGTTCTAGTCTAGGAGAAGATAGTTTAAAAAAAGTGGAGAGAGTGCAGTCTCAGGGAAGAGTTAGGGAGAAAATGGCAGAGGAAACCCCACACAAATTAGAGGGACACAGAGGACCTATGTAGAGGCTGTGAACACACACAAATCAGGACCCCAGCAGCTGAGAGCCTCAGTACCAGCTTTGGAGAGAGGTGAGACCAGACTGCAGGAGCCCAAGCTGCTGGTGATAAAGCCGTAGGAAAAGCCTGGAGAGAATCCGGCTTGGAGTCCCACGGGTGATAGTGTACCTGCCAAACTAGAGGAGAAAAAAAAGGGGGGAGGACACATTTCTCTCCCCCTGATCACTCTGCAATGGTGTCCTGTAACAAGCCGATAGAGAGCAGGCACCATTTTGGACATATGTGCCAGCTTGTGTCCACTCCCAGCAACCAGCCAAGTGGAGACTCATGAGTCTGGCAGGGAGAACTGATGGGAGCCTGGGTGCTTGTGACAGTGGGAGACTTGTGTGCCAGGATTGTGGAAACACTGAGACTGCAGGGTTTTGAAAACACTGAGGCTACATGGGAAGGCTCAGGTTATGGCCGGGACTTGAGTAGTCACTGAGGGAGGCTTTACATGCACAGGGCTCCCTGGTTCCCTGGTGAGGGATATTTCTGTGGAATCTGCTTATACCGAGGAACACACAGATCCTGTGTGTGAGCCTTGTGGAAGTGTGGATGAATATTATACCCACCAGGGTGAGGGCCCAGCACTGGTCTCCTTTGAGGAGAAGAAATGAGTTGAGTCTATGCCAATAGAAGAAAAACCTCCCCTCTGATTAAAAAAAAAAAGAGAGAGAGAGAGAGATTTACCATGGCACCCTAGGTGTCAACTTAACACTTCCTTCACCCTGGAGCACTGAACAGAGTTCCCAGGCCACACTTACCACATCCATTTGGGTATTCCTTGAAAGCAGGCACTCCACTTATCCATACATAGTCCAAAGATAAAAACCAGCACAGCAAAAAATCAAAGAACCCAAAGAGTATCTCCACAAATGCCAAATAATAAATGCACTAGGCCATTCACATTCAAAGTGACTATCGGTAAGTAATGACTTTGCCCTGCCATTTTTCCATGAATATTTTTCTTTTTTACTTTGAATTTCCTTTGTACTTTTACTGGGATATTTTCTTCCTTTATCTTTGTTCATAGTGATGACCATGTTTCTATGTGCAGCACATCCTTAAGCATCTTTTGCAAGACTGGATGGGTGATGACAAATTCTTTGAATTTCTGTTTGTCATGGAAGTTCTTTGTTTCACCTTCATTCATAAGTGAGAGCTTTGTGGGATATAGTATTCTGAGTTAACAGTTTTTTTTTCTCTTAGGACTTGGAATATATCTCATCATTCTCTCCTAATCCTGTAGGGTTTCTGATGAGAAGTCTGCTGTGAGTCTAATTGGAGATTCTCTGAAAGTAATCTGGTATTTCTCTCGTGCACATTTTTTATGTTTTACTGTGGAGAGTTTAATTATAATGTGTCATGCAACACACTTCCACAAGGACCACACATTCCTTGGAGTAAGCAAATTCCACAGCAATGTCCCTCAGCAGGGTACCAGGGAGCCCTGTGCATGTGGAGCCTCCCACAGGGACTACCCAAGTCCCAGCCATACCCTGAGCCTTCCCTATAGCCTCAGTGTTTTCACAGTCCTGGCACAGAAGCCTCCCACAGTCATGAGCACTCAGCCTCCCATCAGTTCTCCCTGCCAGACTCAGGAGTCTCCACTTGGCTGGGTTCAAGACCTAAATCTATGACCCAATACCATCAAATTATTAGAGAATATTGGGGAAACCCTGCAAGATATTGGCATAGGCAAAGACTTCTTTTAAAAGACTCCAGAGGCATGAGCAACCGAACCAAATTTCACAAATGGGATTATATCAAATTGAGAAGCTTCTGTACTACAAAATATATACTTGGGAAAGTGAAGAGGCAACCAACAGAATGGGAAAAATTACTTGCAAACTATGCAACTGATAAAGGATTAATAACCAGAATATACAAAGAGATTAAGAAACTCAGCAACAACAAAACAAACTGAACAAATGGGCAAAGGACTTAAACAGACATGTTTCAAAAGAGGAAATCCAAATGGCCAATAGACATATGAAAAAAACATTCAGGATCAGTAGCCCTCAGGGAAATGCAAATCAAAACCACAATGAGGTTTCACCTCACCCTGGTTAGAATGGCTTTCATGCAGAAATCAACAAACAACAAATGCTGGTGAGGATGTGGGTAGAAAAGTACCTAAATCCACTGTTGGTGGGAATGTAAACTGGTGAAGCCACTATGGAAGACATATGGAGATACCTCAGAAATCTGAATATATTACCCAGCCATCCCACTCCTGGAAATTTATTCAAGGGAAATGGAATCAGCATGTGAAAGAGTTATCTGAATCCTCATGTTTATCACAGCTCAATTCCCAATAGCTAAGACATGGAATCAACCCAAATGCTTGTCAACTGAAGATTGGATAAAGAAATTATGGGATATGTACAGTATGAAATGCTACACAGCAGTGTAAAAAAATGAAATCCTGTCATTTACAACAAGATGGATGAATCTGGAAAACATCATACTTAGTAAAATAAGTCAGTTCCAAAGGGACAAATACCACATCTTGTCCCTGACCTGTGTTAACTAATAGAGCACCTAAAATCTATAGATGTGAAATTGACACTTTGAGAAGCAATGCCTTGAACAGCCCTTGTCTTGACTGTTGAGGAACATTTTTTATACTATTTGTTGAACTCTTTACTTAGCATAGAGTTAAATATATGTGTATCAATCAATTGAAAATAGATCTCAGTAAAAAATAAGTGGGAGTAAGAGAGGGAGGAGGAAGAGAGGTGAAGAGTATGGGTGGTGGGAGGGTGGGCATGGTGGGAAGGATCACCATCTGCTGAAGTTGTAATTATGAAATGTATGATGTTTGTAACTGTAAAGCTATATGGTTCTGCATGATTCCTTACTTTGATTGAGTTACTTCTAAAAGTACAGTTTAAAAATTTGCCATGGTACCCCTAATCCCTTTAAGATGGGTGGCAAAAATGCCATCTTAAGTATTAAAGTGATCATGTGGATAGAATTAAGGGTCTGGTAATAATAATTGATATAATTAAAAAGGAGTACATGCTCCAACATGGGAAGTAGTCCACACAGCAGACTCATAGAATGACAGTCACTTTAAATAGCACTCTGACCTCAGAAATTAGCCCTTAAGGCATTCTAGACTGACTGAAAAGCCCACGAGAGCATTTCAGGAATGGAATGCCAAGACACTGTGGCAAAAGATGTCCTACATGAAGGACCTTGGTAGGTGAGACCCCTGTGAAAAAAAGTGGTCATCAAAGAAGGAGTTACTTTTCTCTGAAGGGAGGAAAGAACTTTCACTTTGCTATGGCCTTGTCTAAATAGTGATGGAGTTTGTGGATTCAAAAGGCTTCTATAGCCTAGGCAGCTCATGTCAAGAGCCTCAGGCGATCACTGACATCATACATAAGAGTGTTAATTGTTAAATTAATAAGTGTTGGGGCTGGTGCCGTGGCGCAGTAGATTAATCCTCTGCCTGTGGTGCCGGCATCCCATACGGGCACCGGTGCTAGTCCTGGCTGTTCCTCTTCCAATCCAGCTCTCTGCTATGGCCTGGGAAAGCAGTAGAAGATGGTCCAAATCCTTGGGCCCCTGCACCAGCATGGGAGACCAGGAAGAGGCACCTGGCTCCTGGCTTTGGATCGGCACAGCTCTAGCTGTTGTGGACATTTGGGGAATGAACCAATGGACAGAAGACCTTTCTCTCTGTCCCTCCCTCTCACTGTCTGTAGCTCTACCTCTCAAGTAAATAAATAAAATCTTAAAAAAAAAGTGTCACACTAACTTCCCATGCAGGGCCTCTGTCCTCAAAGAGTTGTATTATAATTATGTCTAAGTGCTCACAAAAGATGTATCATTCTTGGTTGCTTCTTTAAAATTAATTAAGTTTCTAAAAAAGAAAAAGTGAAATTAACTTCAAGATACAATGACTTTGAACAGCCCTTGTTTCGACTCTGAGGAACAGTTTGGGTTTGTTTTGTTTTGTTCTGTTTTTTGCCTTTTTTTTTCCTCCATGCAAATTGTTGAATTCTTTACTTAGTATAGAGTTGGTCTTCTATGTTTAAAGTTAATTGAAAATGGATTCTAGTGGAGAATGGGACTGGGAATGGGAGAGGGAGGAGGTGGAGGGGTGAGAGAGTGGGTAGGAGGGCAGGTATGTTGGGAAGAATCACTATATTCCTAAAGTTGTATTTAGGGAATGCATGCAGTCTGTATTCCTTAAATGAAAGGTTTATTTGGGGGAGGGGTAGAATTGTATCTATTAAATGCATGAAATCTGTTACTGTTAATATTAGGAAAAAAATCTTAAAAAAAAAGCATACAGAGGACAGGTGAAGGAGTAGGAAAGAATGAAGTCAGTGGCAAGGTGATGGCTATTCCTGGATAAGGAAATAAAGCATGTAGGGACTGAACGAAAGTGGGATAGTGGCATGTAGTGGGGGTACTAGGGAAGTAGGAGCCAGGCCAGACCATGACTTGGAGGCCATATTAAAGATATTGGTCTCCAGCCTGATAGTAAACCTTAGAAGTATTTTTTTTCTTTTTTCAAAACAAAATAAATGTATCAGATCATAATTTCAGATGACATGAAAACCTTCAGATTGAA
This sequence comes from Oryctolagus cuniculus, assembly GCF_964237555.1. Lineage (NCBI taxonomy): Eukaryota > Metazoa > Chordata > Mammalia > Lagomorpha > Leporidae > Oryctolagus > Oryctolagus cuniculus. The sequence continues at coordinate 81,459,481 of NC_091436.1, read as the reverse complement.
GACCCAAAGACCCAGGGAAATTAGCTATTGTTTAGGTGGATTTTTAAATTTTTATTTTTAATTGACAGTAATTGTACATATTCATGGGGTACAATTCCACATTCAAATAGATGTATACAATGTATAATGGTCACATTTGGGTAACTGAGATGTCTGTTGCCTCAGATAGTGATCATTTCTTTGCTTTGGGAATATTCAAAATCTTTTCTACTGGCTCTCAGAACTCATTTAAACAAGAGTGACATCATTAGTCTTACTTCCATAGTAGTATTCTGGTTATGTTGCATCATGGTTCAAGGTTCTTAATTTTTTTCTGTTATTTCTAAGTTCCAGGGGTAAGAATTTCATTACAACTCTTAAATAATAGCACAAATTCAATCAAGTTGTGAACTGACTTTATTACCTAATCTGAAGAAGGCCATTAGACTTGTATATGGAGATAGGAATTCATATTATAGTAACTAAAATTGTAAAAAGATAGTCAATTTTTAAAGAACTTGTTGCAAAGAGCTTTTAATAAGCAATCATTCTAGTGCTTTAATATTTATTCTTGGAAAGTTCAAATGTAGTTTTCATAGGATAATAATATACTCATTTAACCAGCTCTCTTAATGCCCAACATTGTAATTTTTCTCATATGCTTTGTTTAATCTCAAAAATCCAATAAGTAATCTACAAATAGAGATATAAAGACTCATCACACTATATGGACCCACCAGAAAGTCAATAAGCAATTGACTTACTGAGCCTTCTGAGATATTTTGTTTTTTAATGCAGTAATATGAAGGGAAAAAATTATTGGAAGTTAGATCAGTTTAATTTTGGTTTGTATGGCCTTTATGGAGAACAGATATGCCATTATCATTGTTACCTCTTTATAAAATAAGAAATCTATCATCCACTAAAATTATCAATGTAATGTTAAGCTTATGTACAAATACATACAAATGTGTCTGTCCATATGTATTTATGTGTACATGTGTACACATACTCAGTTAAACAAGAAATGTCATATTTCTAAAAACAGATATAAGTGCTACCTGAGTGTCCTACCACACTAGAGTGACATCCAACTCAGCTTCGCTCATTATTGGGTCTCCCTTCCTGAGCAGGTTGATAAGAGTGTCCAGAATTTTATATGTAGCTGCATGCTAAGAAGGATACTATTCTTTAGCCCCCATCTGTCACCATGATATCGCATGGTTTTCAAAGATGATTGCTCTGCTTTTTTCCAGGCCAGGCTTAGTTCCAGGCATCTTCACTGAGCCTGACAATCCTAAAGCTCCACAAAGCAATTGTTTTCTGAGATCCAGAGATATTCCTGGGACATGTTGGGGGGAAGGACACAGATTCAATTATTCACAGTTCCTCCCTGATCTTTGAAAATCTTTGACAGTTTTAAGCTTTTGAAACCAACAGCTGTGGAGTGGTGCCAGAATGTTTTTAGCTAGGTTTTGCTTTTAACCCCACAACAAAGGAGACAAAAAGGCATTTTCTGTCCCTACTTTATAGGTAAGGACACTGTAACTGAAGGTTAAGTAACTTACTCAAGTTTGCACAGGTCCTCCATGGGGGGCTGGGATTACTCTGTGTGCTGACCCCTGCTCAACCCAGTACTGTTTGTGTCTCTCTCCCAGAATCACTCTTCATGTTTTAAGAGCTATGAGGCTTTTTGCTAAGATTGTCTTCCTCTGTCAGCTCCAAAGGAATGGGAAGAAAACTCGAGGACTGCACTGTTTTCCTTACCATTGAACCCTTTTTGGTCTAAATTTCTGGTGGATTACACATCCTATGAGGTTCTGATAAAGGTGGTCAGAAGCTGAAATTGAGTTTAGAATGAAATTGATTTTTAAGAATTGATTACATTGCTGATACTTACCCATAGCTATAGGGTAGATATGTTTTCCAATAGGAAACCCAATGAATTACTCTTACTTTCATCTCCATGTGTATATTTTTTCTCCCAGTCTAGGTCAGGTTTTAGCTTTTGCAGCTTTGTTTAAGACATTTTAAGTTAGATATAAAATGAGACAGTTAGGGCCCGGTGTTACTGTGTAGGATGTAATGCCACTGCTGTGGCGCTGGCATCCCTTATGGGAGACTATTTGTGTCCCAGCTGCTTCATTTTGGATCCAGCTTCCTGCTAATGGCCTGGGAAATGATTACCCAGGTGTTTGGGCCCATGCTACCCTTATGTGAAACCTGGATGAAGCTGCTCCCTCTTGGCTTCAACCTGGCCCAGTGCTGGCCATTGTGGCCATTTGGGGAGTGAACCAGTGGATGGAAGATCCCTCTCTCTCTCACACTCTTTCTGTAACTCTGAATTTCAAAGTAAATAAGTAAATCTTTAACAAAAAAAAAAAAGAGAGAGGTAATACATTCATTTTCCTGATAAAAATCTCTGCTTAATTTCGTGGACTATTTCAGCACTAATTATTTTGCTGTGGTCCAGCAAAAATCCTGACACCTACCAGGAGGGGCATTTGTGCCTCTTTCTGGTTGAGGGCGTCAATAGGGGAACATTTGCTTTCCTGAAAGTGTTATGGAAATAATAGGCCAAATGGGATTCCAAACCTTAGAATGTTATTAAAGAGTGCTTCTTTTTTTTAATTTTATTTTATTTTATTTATTTATTTGAAAGATGGAGTGACAGAGAGAAAGATCTTCCATCCAGTGGTTTACTCTCCAAATGGCCACCACTGCAGGAGCTGGGACAGGCTGAAGCCAGCAGCCCATACTCATCCGGGTCTCCCGCATGGGTGGCAGAGACCCAAGTAGATGAGCCATCTTCCACATATTTTCCAGGCATATTATCAGACAGCTGGAGCTGTAGCACAGCAGCCAGAACTTAAACTGATTCTCTACTATGGGATACCTGTGTCACAGGTAGAAGCTCAACCCTTGTGCCCCAATGCTGGCTCCCAAAGAGCAACTTGTAAAGGTCCTATAAGTTATTTCATGTAGACCAAGTCACAGGACTTGACGGAAGAATGAGCTGTGATTAGGAAGCAGCTCTGGGAGTTGGGGTAGCTTGCAGGATCAGCCCTGCATTCCTGCATTCCTATGGGACAGCTCCTTGACCTTGATCCAATGGCCTCTTTTTTTTTTTTTTTTTTTTTTTTTGACAGGCAGAGTGGACAGTGAAAGAGAGAGACAGAGAGAAAGGTCTTCCTTTTGCTGTTGGTTCACCCTCCAATGGCCGCCGCGGCCGGCACGCTGCGGCCAGCACATCATGCTGATCGAAGCCAGGAGCCAGGTTCTTCTCCTGGTTTCCCATGGGGTGCAGGGCCCAAGCACTTGGGCCATCCTCCACTGCACTCCCGGGCCATAGCAGAGAGCTGGCCTGGAAGAGGGGCAACTGAGACAGAATCCGGCGCCCCGACCGGGACTAGAACCCGGTGTGCTGGCACCACAGGTGGAGGATTAGCCTATTGAGCCACGGCGCCGGCCCAATGGCCTCTTTTAACAAAGCAGCAATAGTACCAAAAATTCTGTGATGTTTGTCTAGCATAATTTAGAAAATGATTCCTTTCTATGTTATTTTTCTATGTTATTGAATCACAGCCTCTTTTTTTTTTTTTTTTTTTTTTTTTTTTTTTTTTTTCCTGACAGGCAGAGTGGACAGTAAGAGAGAGAGACAGAGAGAAAGGTCTTCCTTTCCCATTGGTTCAGCCCCCAATGGCTGTTGCAGCCAGCATGCTGCAGCCAGTGCACCATGCTGATCCGAAGGCAGGAGCCAGGTGCTTATCCTGGTGTTCCATGCAGGTGCAGGGCCCAAGCACTTGGGTCATCCTCCACTGCACTCCTGGGCCACAGCAGAGAGCTGGCCTGGAAGAGGGGCAACCGGGACAGAATCCAGTGCCCCGACCAGGGCTAGAACCCGGTGTGCCGGTGGTGCAGGTGGAGGATTAGTCTATTGAGCTAATTGGGTGCTGGCTGAATCACAGCCTTTTGATGTCCTTGATATTTAAATACATTCATACTGCCCCTTACACAGATTTTGTGTTTCAGAAATTTGAGGTATTTCTGCTGCCTTTGATAAAACTTTTCACAAGTCTTGTAAGCAGAAAGCCCTTCCAGTTTGGCTATCCATGGGAGGAATTTGCTTGAAAATTATTTTCTCCCTTGTTTCTTTCCCTAATAATTTGTAATACAAGTTCTAACATGAAATTAAAATTCTTTTATAATTTCATTATCTAGGAAGTGATTTTGCAGTCTGCTGAGGATCCAATGTTGAAATACAGCACAGTGTACAAAATAATTCTTGTTTTAATACATCGCTATGGCTCTCAGAGGAGCCTCCATTCAGCTCAGTTCATCATTAGCCTCTATATTACTCAGGTTTCCAAGTCTTTAATTCAAAATGAAAATTAAACAATATTCATTTTGCTGGTGTAGTTCATAGAGAAATTGGTTTTAAAAACCTATATTTTTCAATTAGAAAGGCTCTTACTGTAACCATGTCTAGTTTTCCTAATTGTTTAGAACACAAACAGTAGAAACCAGAAAAGCCTTCAGAGAATGGACACAGAGCCCCAGAGCCTCCACTGTAATACATACCATTACTACTGATGGGCACTAGTTAAAACCTTATGAAACCACTGAGTATATCACAGGAACTGAAAATCAAACAAAAATCACCTCCAGTGATTTTTCCAGGAGACCAAAAGCATTTTTTGGCTGTGCATAAATTAAAAAAACAAGCATTTTTAACTTGGAGTAATTTTGCTATTTTGGCTTTTTAAAAGAGATTAGGCCATTTTTGTATTCCATTCTCTAAAAGCCACATGGCATGGTGGAAAGGTAGGAGCTTTGCAGCTTACAACAACTTGGACTGAATTCATTTCTGTGCCTTAGTGGAACAGTTTGGGCACAGTAGGCCTCAGTTTACTCATTTGTAAGTAGGAGATGATCACATCACTTCAAAGGTTGTTGTATGAGATGAACCTAATGAGAATAAGATAAAACATAAATGAAAGTGCCTAGTATGCCACCTGGTATAGAGTAGGCTCCCATTATGATTTTCTTTCTTTTCCTTTTACCTATCAATTATTTAAAAATGGAGCTGGGTAGAAAAGCATGAAAGAACCTCATGAATTTTGCCTCTAAAAGTCAGGCTCAGATTCATGGATCAGGCTTTATAAAATCTCACCAAGCCCTCAGGATTGATATTTCTATAGCATTAACAAAAGAGAAAAATTGAGTTTTTTCACTTCCTCCAGCCTATTATTTTTTGATTCTTTTTTTGTTCACTCACAGTGTATTTAAGTGGAAATCACTTCAAGCCCTTGAACCACCCTCCGAAAGCTTTGCTAAATCCCACAGTTTTGGTTCCACTCCAGATACAGTACTGTGTCCCCTCCCTTTGAAGTCTTTGAAGTGTCCACATTGTAGGCTGAGCCTGTAGTGAAGCCCAAACTGGTGGTTTTGACTGCACAAACCCATTTAAAGTTGGGACAAGTGGAATTGAAGCGTGATATGAGAAGGGGTGGTGTTCGCTTCCCTTTCTTGACCCCCACCTCTCTCCACTCAGTCTCTTCAAACACTCCTGCTACAGTCACAGACATATCAAAGGCCGCTCTACTATGGCTGCAGTGACACTGAGCCTGGAAGTGACTGCTTTCCCCGACCAGAGCTGTTCACTGCCTTAGGGACTGAACTGAAGTGGGAAGTACATCATCAGGTGTTCTGTTGTAGCCAATGACCTCATGTGTCTTTACCTGGGAGAGATTCGAATTGAGGTAAAGGATAGTATAACTTAGAATGGGGTATTTATATTAAGTAATTAATTATAAATTGTAAATAATACTGCATACTGTTTTACAGCTCCATAAAATATTTTTGTGTATTTGAACATCATATGTTGATATTTGGCAGCTTAAAATAAGTATAAGTGGTATTGTGCTATGCAATCTTTAAAAAAAATCAGAAGTAGTAAAGACTTAACAGCTGGACTGGATTGGAATATTCCTTTGCTGCAAGGTGGTTGTATGTCATCGATAATTTTCTTGATCTTTCTCTGCCTCAGTTGCCTCATTTGCTAAATCAGGTTGTGACAGTACCAATTGCTTAGGTTTGGTACTATGTGACTTGTAGTGAATATTAAATATTAATACAAATAATATTAAATAAGTCAAATACTACATGTAATTCCGTTAGAACAATGTTAGGCATGTTGTAAGCACAATGTGTTGCTTTATTTTGGAATTTACACCTTTTGATAGATTATAACTGCTGTACTCTATATTCCGTATGCCACATATATGCCCTCATATATTTGTTTATTTTGTTGATGGATTTTTACTTCTTCCAATGAGGATAAACAATGAGAAAATGAATGTTTTTAACATGTTGCTTTGAAGGCAACATGCAAAAATCTCTGAAGATGAACACTCAAAAGAGGATTTCCTGGCTTATAGAGTATGAACACCAACAGATCTGCTTGTTATTGCCAAATTGCTCTCTGTAACAGTTGGGCCAATTCACGCTCCTAATGTCAGCACATGAGAATTTCCATTGCTCCACATCATAGCCAACTCTAACATTTTTACCAATCTGGTGGGTGTGAAGTGCAAGTGAATGGCATCTCATTGTTTACATTTTATTATCAATTAGGCTGAGAGCCTTTTTCATGCATTTATTGGCCATTTGTGATTCTTCTTCAGTGCCTGTCATTTGCCCATTTATCTGTTGAGTTTTCTTTTTCCTAATGACTTGAAGGAATTCTTTAGATATTTCTGGATAATTGATATCTGCTATTTATGTTGTTCGCAAGTATTTGCTCCAAGTCTGTGCCTTGTCTTTTGACTTTGTACTGTATTTTTGTGAAAAAGTTTAAAATGTTGTAATTAGTTCAATGTATCCATTGTTTCTTTAGTGGGCTTAGTAGATTGGGTATTTTTTTACCTTGTCTAAGAAATTCTGCCCTAATGGAAATTGGCAAAGGCATATGCCTCCATTTTCTTTGAAGATTGACCAAATATTTATTTTTATATATAATTCTTTGGTTCAGCCAGGATTTATTATTGTGTATGGTGTAAAGTGTGTTTCTATTTTTTCAATTTAGAGAACCAGTTGTCTCTCAAATTTTTGAGTAGTCTGTTTTCTTTCACTTCAGATGTACAATACCAATTCTATCACATAAAAAGTAGCTACATACAAAGGGTTTTGTATCAGTTGCATACAGTTTTACAGTCTTAATATTTGTTAACAATTTTTTCCCACTTTGTTCCTTTTTAAAATGGTCCAGATATTTTCGATATTTTCTCCTTTATGTATTAATTACATGAAAAATTCTTTTGGTATCTTAAGCCAAACATATTGTATAGATTACTTTGGAGAGAACTGATATGATTATAATACTGTATCTTCTAATCCATTCTCAAAACATAAGGCATTTTTAATTTCCTTCACTCACATTTTATGTCCTTCACTCATATTTTCCTTGTATTTCATGATATTTTCCCACAAAGATGTTAAATTGAATTCCATAGGTTTATTATGAAGGAATTGAAGATTTTTGTTGCTTTTTAAAATGAAAGATTGATTTTTATCACTCTTACAGTTTTAAATGAGTTTATTTTGATATATAGGAATGCTCTATTATTTGGAAACCATAATAGTTTATTTGTAAGCATCCTTCATTTTTCTGGGTAGGCAAGCATTTTTTATGTTTTTCTTTTCATCCTTTATTACATTTTATATATTTTCTTGTCTATTGCATTCTGTAGGATAGAAAGTGTAATTTTGAAAAGAAATTATGTAAAAGGACTTCTTGTCTTTTGTCTGATCTCAGTATTAATATGATCACAGACTGCTGATTTCTGTAGGTTTTTGATTAGGTTAATGAGATTTACTTCCACTATAATAGCAATATATTTTTAAATTTTTGTTGTAAATAATGAATCTTGAATTTTGTCATTTTAATCTACTTAAACAATAATTTAATTTTCTATTTAAATTTATAAACATAACATTTCATATTTTATATTAATGATTTTTACATTCTTGGGATAAATAAAACATGGTTATGGTTGAAAGGATGGTAGTTGGGGGCCAATCACCTAAGGGTGGTGGGGATATAAATGTCAGAGAAGGGCCAACCAGGAACAGGAACCAGCATGTGTAAAGGTTTGAGTTGGCAAGATGTTTGTTCTGTTTGGAAGACAACTGAGAAGCATGGTTTGGTGAGAGTATTGCTCCATCTGGGACATCTTTGGCAATACATTATCCAAGTTAGGAACTCAGTTCTTCTCAAGGCAGTATGCTCTTTGTACATCTACCTGTATCTTCACCTTCATGATAACATTTCATAGCATATTTGTGACCCCCTTTCAGCTCTTTAGAAGTGGAGCTAAACTGTCCTGTCTCTGATTCATAAAGATATGTTCCTGTGGGCTGAACTTCTCCTCAGGTTGAGGTCAATAGTTCACTCCCTGGGATCCTTTCATGACATCAACCCTGAAGTATATATAGTGAGGAGGCAAACAGGAAGTATACTTGAGCTGTACCAAAATACTGAGTGGGTCTGGACTGGTCAATACCATCTTTTAGAAGTGATTATGAGGAAGATTGAAAGAAGATGCAAAGTACAGTGAATTGATTTCTGACTTTTGTGAGATCAAGGGGAGAAGATACCATTCTTTCAAGTGCTTTGAATTAACAGGAGTATTATATTTTTCTTGATTTAGTTCAAGAGTGAGATGTCTTGGCAGTCTAAGGACAGTAAATGCACTCTTCATATACTGAGGTTCTAAAATTGCTTGTTCAGTGCTGGAACTGGAGGACAAAGAAATGGAAATACTGAGTGGGAGACATGTAATACATTTGAAAAAGGCTACGGGGGAAAACACTAGAGCTCTGTCTCACCTATGTGTGGGGCCAAAGGCAGAACAATCTCTATATGCCTTTTGGGACAGATAAACCCATCCATCAAGCTGCATCTGGTGCACAGACTGAGGCCTTGACATCCACGTGCTGAAGGATTTATTGGCCTTATTCAGGGACTCGTAAACCTCCTTCTTGGCTTTTCTCTGGCTCCTTGTCCTTGCTATACTTTGACTCATTAAGCCTATTGGTTATGCTGGTCAGTTTTTCAATCCTCTCTTTTGTGAAGAAACAGTGCTACCCTTCTTATGCCTTTGAGTATCTCAGAGGCTTAGAACTCCTTAGCAAAGAAATCTCCACACTTGCTAGCAGATGACAAAATGACAAAAAAAAAAAAAAAAAAAAAAAAAAAAAAAAAAAAAAAGAGGGGGGTATTGTATTTTCTCTCCTTATCTTCACATTCTCTCTCCATTTTTACATCTTGAAGAAGCACCTAGGTTGGCCTGCTAGCTAGATGATAATTTTTTCTTTTCTCTTGGAATAGGGTGCTGGTTGTGTGCTTATGGTCATGATCATGTGACAAACACTCCTTCATGAAGGCTCAGTGGTCTCAGGTAGTCAACAGCTCAGAATGTATCTGCTTTTGTGTTTTGACATCATAGGTTTTGCTGTGTTCTGAGACTGACATATACTTACATAGGCAGGTGAGTTAAATTATTCTTGTTTCCAAAGAACTATTTGCCTCAGGAAGCATTTATCTGGGGGCTTCTTTAAACATTAAGGTCTCCAAATGTGTTTCTTTTTTAATTAGTAAATTAATTAAATTGCAGGAGGGGAGAGAGAGAGAAAGAGTGAGAGCTCATCTGCTCATCCACTCCCCACATGCCTGCAACAGCTGGTGGGCCAAAGCTGGGAGCAGAGGATCCAGGTTTACTGTGTGGGTGACGGAAACTCTACCACTTGTGCCATAACTTCTGCCTCCCAAGCTCTACATTAGCAGGAAGCCAGAGTGAGTAGCCAGAGCTGAGAATTGAACCTAGGTCCTCCTATGTAAGATGCGGGCATCCTAACCCAAACACACATCTCAAAAATGCATTTCTAATTAATTCTGTTTGTGAACATCCTAATTATATACTTAGTAGATGTATAGATTAGTTCATGTGCCTATTGCAAGTTGCAAGGGGCAACTAGACTTATAATTTTCAAACTGTTAAAATTTACACAGCATTTTAAAATGATAAACTGTCATATGCTACATTGAAAGTCCCTTGGCAGATGTATGGGAGATGTGCTATTAGAGGTAGAAAGACGTAATATTTTAAAACAATAATAAAAATAGGTACATACTTGAACTCTTACTATTCCAAGTATTTTCCGTGTGATGTCTCTTGTAATTCTTACAGCAACCCTTTAAGTTCTGTTCTATTTTTACTCTGTAGGGAAGCAGGATGGAGTAGTGACTAAAAGCATCTACCTTGGATCCAGATTGGGCTTAAATCTGGGCTTTATTACTTGCCAAATATGTGAGTTTGGGCAGCATTTAACCTCTCTGTGTCTCATATTCCTTATCTGTGAAATGAGTACCAATCTTTTATGATGATTAAAATATCTAAAGCTCTCAGAAAAGTTCCTGACACATAATAAATACACAATAAAAGTTAACTTGATGATCTTTTACAGATAGGTAAGCATTTTTACAGATGCATGAACAGAGGTATTGAGCACAGGGTGGTTAGGTAACTTACACAATAAATGTCAGAGTTAGAATGTAAACGCTAAAAGACTGACCCAAAACAGATGTCTTTTCACTGTTACTCACACATGGAACCATGAAAGAAATACATCGATTCTACAAATGTACTGGTGATGCCACTTGTTATTATTCTCTGAATGTGAGTTTACTAAAAATTGTGAAAATAAATTCTGGTTAAAATTTAGCTCTAGTCAGAGTTAGCTTTAGTTTTTAAGTGCTGAATAATTTCAGGTAACCTATATCTGTTCCTTTTCCAAGGAGAAACATCACTGTTCTGAAAAGATCCATGACAGTGCTCCCAAAGAGCAAATGTATAATTTGGAGTCTGTGTTCTCCACTGGCATTCTGAAGCCTCTGTCTTCCCTTCCTTCTCTGCCTGGGCTCTCTTTTAATAGTATCTTTTGTCACAGGGCAGTGCCATTGATTTATTTCCAGTCCCAATATTTAATAAACTGTATCATACTACATAAAATGAATAAGTTAAATAGTGCTTATTAATGAAGTTTATGATTATAAATCACCAAATAGTAAATCTACTGGACTATAGAATTAGGATTTAAAATGATATTTATAGACTAATGAAAAAAGAAAGAAATTTAATAGGAAGTAAGAACCTTAAGTTAGTTCAGGAAGTGTTTGGCTAGATTTTGCTCAATAGTATTATAAAAATACCTCATATTTTAGGTAAGTACAAATTCAAAGCAAATCAACAGGGACACTCTTGTTCTAAGAATTGTATACTTTTGGTTTATATTAACAGATGTGTAGTTCCCAGGTCAAGGAAAGTTATATACCAGTTGTGACTAGCCATGCTCAATGCACCTTGCATTGCAGTTTGGAAGGAATTTTGATAAACTGGGGATTTCAAGCACTGGTAGCTAAGCTATCATAAAAGCTGTGATCGAAGAGGCTGAAGGATGATTATTTTAGAGAACAAATATAATGTGTGCTTCTGTGGTATGTGCCCACAGTGCCCCAGTTCATGGGATTAGAAAGAGGACTCAGTCTGGAGCAGCAAGCAATGAACTTTTCTCGTAGGAGAGATGGTCTGCTTTCTGCTGTTGTATACTATTTGTTTTGTGTGGTAACTCAAAAGAATCAAGTAAAACTAGGAGAAAAAATGAAAGGATTGCAGGAGAACCTTGACTTCAAATGGAGCAGAAGAAATGTCAAGACAGATTGTCAAGACATTTTTGTTGAAGCCATATTCAAGGATGATCTGAATTTCTTAACAAAATAGTTTAAATCAATTATAAGTGTCTTTTTAGATCATATAACTTTTCAAATAGCCTTATAATTAAGTAAAGTAACTCAGTTCCTTCAGCTGTAAGGAGTCACTTTGGAAACTTCAGAGAATATGATTCTAGACTACCTATAATATAGTTGAGCCAGATATAACTCTCAAAGGAATTCAGAGCGAGTATATATGTGCATGTATTTGTGTGTATGCATAAGACTGGGCTGGTTAATGCTTTTTTTTAAATAAATAACAACACATACTATCACTTTAATGGCTGCATTAATTTTTATTGTATAGATGCATTCTAATTTTTAAGTATAAATGTCTAGATCAATAAATGTTGGTTCTTATCAAATTATTCCTATTATAAATACAATTTTTCTCAGCATGCCTTTGCACATGTATTTAGGATGGGACCTCAAGAGAAGCATTGTTGGCTTAGTGGAATACCTCATTTAAATTGTGTTTCCAGGTTACCATGCTCTAAATTTACTTCATTCTATATTTCTGCTAGCATTCTTTAAGAATACTTCTTCTGCTGAAGATACATTAGTCTTTTAAAATTTTGCCAGTTGGATAAATGTTACATGCTATTTCTTCATTGTTTTAAATATAGTTCGTGACTGCTTGTGAAAACCAATATATTTCACTGTACTCACTGATTCTTATTCTGGTTTTGTGAATTGTCTGTTTTTCCAAAAGAATGTTAACTACTGTGGCAGAGAACATTGGTGTTTTACACACAAGTTCTCAGATTTCTTTCCCATTTTCCTGGACACTGGCTTTGAGTAAGTTTTCATTCCTAGCAACCTGCCTAGCATGTATATCTCTTTGTAGATGGATCACACTGAAGCAGTATGAGGAGATTTGAGTATTTCTGAGGGGGTATACAGTTGGTGTCCTTAAGCAATGACTGACTGGCAAGTGCAGGGATGTAAATACTGAAGCTCCCCATGGCCTGGAAACTATCACTGTGGCCTGGAAAACTCTGGGTAAGCCACTAACACAACCAAAGGCTTACCTTACTCGTTTTACTTCTCTTGAGGACCACACTCTTGTGCTCTCTTTATTTTAAAGATTAAAATAATTTATTAGAGGGTTTGGCGCAATGGTATAGCAGGTAAAAGCCACCACCTGCAGTGCTGGAATCCCATTTGGGCACTGGTTCTAGTCCTGGCTGCTCCACTTTCCATCCAGCTCTCTGCTATGACCTGGGAAAGTTGTAGAAGATGGCCCAAGTTCTTGGGCCCCTGCACCCGTGTGGAAGACCTGGAAGATGCTCCTGGTTCCTGGCTTCGGATCAGCATGGCTCCGGCAGTTCTGGCTATCTGAGGAGTGAACCAGCAAATGGAAGACCTCTCTCCTTCTCTCTGCCTCTCTGTAATTCTGTCTTTCAAATAAAATACATAAATTATAAAAAAATAATAATTTATTTGAAAGGCAGAACATCAGAGAGAAAACAAGATGGGGGAGAAGTGGAGAAGGGGGTTGAGGTGGGGGCAGAGAGAATGACAGAGAGAAAAGTCTTCCATCTGCTGGTTCACACCCCAAATGGCCACAACAGCAATGGCTGGGCCAGGCTGAAGCCAGGAGTCAGGAACTCCATTTGGGTCTCCCACATGGAAGAAAGAACCCAATCACTTGGACCATCATCTGCTGCCTTTCCAGATACCTTACCAGGAAATTAGATCAGTAATGGAGCAGTGGGGCCAGAGCTGTGGCCTCGTAGGCTAAGCCTCTGCCTGTGGCTCTGGCATCCCATATGTGTGCCAGTTCATGTCCCAGCTGCACCTCTTCTGATCTCTGCTTATGGCCTGAGAAAGCAGTAGAGGATGGCCTGAGTGTTTGGGCCCCTGCACCCGCATTGGGGACTTGGAGGAAGCTCCTGGCTCCTGGCTCCTGGCTTTGGATTGGCACAGCTCTGGCCATTGAGGACATTTAGGGATTGAACCAGTGAATGGAAAACCTTCCTCTCTGTCTCTCTTTATATATATATAACTCTATCTTTCAAATAAATAAATACAATCTTTAAAAAAGAAAAAGAAAGTGGAGCAGCTATGGACTCAAACTGGTTGTGTTACCTTTAGACTAGTATGTGTAATCACTGTATGATAAATATTGTCCTGTTTTCTAGCTGTTTAATGTGGCAGAGTAAATGGGGTTCTCATACTTTGTTTCTGTGAGAATCAGAAATATTAGTTTGATGCATTTTGACATTACTGTCTTCCTTAGTCCTTTGCCATCATTTTGACTACTAACAGGACTGATGAATGAAAGGTCGTTAGTGAGGGATCAGCCCATGTTAGCAGAAAAGATAAGTGAAAGTAGAAAGAAAAGGTGGCTTTGAACAGGACCAGGAGAGGGAATTATTCTCAGAATTACCTCTGTGTTTCTTTACATTCTACATCCCATTAGCCTAACAGCTGTGCTTATTAAAGCTCTCCAGGTAATCGTCATCAACCTTGTGAGAAGTAGGGACTGCCATATCCCTCGAGACGTCTTTAAGAGATATTTGAATCTCAGAAATAGCCACTTGTGCCATTCCCTCAGCATTCAGATAACGAGAATTTTTTGTTCTACTCCAAACACTTCATTTTCTGCCTCTCTTCCCAGGTAACAGAAGTTACACATTGAAGAACTGGCTAATGATTCAGTTCCACATCACTGAACTACCTCAGAGGAAACTTAAAATGCAGCAAAATCATGATTACTTATCCAAAGAGTGTATGGGGTTTTGCAAATACATTTTTAGTGCCTGGGTGAGTCTGTTGATACAATCATTACTTTAATCTCCTTCTTCGTCTCAGTAAGAAACCCACTGTCATGTTACATGCCACATAGACACCACCTCATGTAGACATTTAAAGAATGTTAGTGCTTTCAGGATTGACTCACTGGAGAAAAAGAATAAGCGGAGGATAGTGTGTTTCATCTAAATTCCAAATCATATGTGGACAGAAACGCATAAAACAGAAATGCATACTTTAATAAATAAGAGGAAGAGAGCATGTTTGTTTGCAAGAACTAGATCATGATCTAGTACAGTGGAGACCTTCAGTGCCCCCTGTGCATGCCTTCACTAGTATGACTCTCTCCCTTCCCAAAGGTAATGGCTGTCTGAACTGCATGATAATCACTTGTCTTTGCTTCATATTTTTATCACATGTGTACGAGTGCCTGTACATATCAGTCTATTTTCATATACTTTTGAAATTTATTAAATTATAAAATGCTAGTTCTTCTGTATCTTCCCTTTTCCTAGATATTATATTTTTGAGATCCATCCATATTGTGTATTGCCATATTTATCATTTAGAATAACTCCTAATACTGCATTCCTATCTGCTATTTGAGTATCCTAAAGCAGTGCTACACTGAAAATTTTTGAACATATGTCCAACATTTTTTCTCTGGGGTAGATACCTAGGAATCTGTGGGTATATCATTTTACAGCATGGTAATTGTTTTAACTTATATTTCCCAGGCTACCAGTGAGGTCAAGCTCCTTTTTTTACATGATTATTGGCCACTTGGTACTCTTCTTTTTTAATGTACCCTTTTAAATCTTTTGTTCACTTTTAAACTATGTGTGCATATGTGTATATTTGAAATATGAACAGTATGGTAAATTATCTCTTTCACTGTATGGATTGCCTTTTTGTTGTTTTTGTTGAACAAAAATTTTTAGTTTACTGGAAGTTACACTTACCAATCTGGTCCATTAGGATTAGGACTTTCTAAGACGGAGGTAATTTTCCAAATCTAGAAGTCAGTGATGTTCTCCTATATTATCATAAAATGCCTAATATCCTTGCCTTTAATTTTTAGATATTTATTCCGCCTAACATTGATTTGTGATATGATTTGAAATCATGGTCTAATTTAATTTTTCCTCATACAGACATCAAATTGTCCTGATGCCATTTGTTTAAAAGTCTCACTTAGCCTCATTGATTAGCACTGATAGTCCTGTCATAAAGCTAGTATGCCTACATGTGCAGCGTCTTCCTGAGCTTTCTGTTTGGGTTCACTTGCCTGTTTTTCCTCTGTCTTTGCATAATTGTTACACTATCTTAGTTACTGAAGTTTTATAATGAATCTTGACATTCAGCTTGGATGTTTTACAAATTTGTTTTTCTTATTCAGTACCGTCTCGATTTTTGTTCTTTGATAACATGTATGGTTTAATAGCCATTTCTCCTTTTTTGTTTTTTCAAAAAAAAAGTTGCTAGAATTTTAATTGGGTTACATTGGCTGTAAGGATAAGTTTAGAAAGAATTGATGTTTTCATCATATTGAGTTTTCAAATCCTGAGAGATAATTGATTTCCTGATACATTTAGGTTTCCTTTAATATTTCTCCAAGTTGTGTTGTGTTTTCCCCTCAGTGATTTTTGTAGCTGTATCACATTGATACCTAATCACTTAATATTTTGATATAAATCTTGAATTTTTGTTTTATCAAATGCCTTTTGTTGATTTTATTATGATCATTATTCATTTTTTTCTTTTACTCTGTTAATATGGTGAATTGCTTTAACTGATTATTCACTATTACATCATGAGGTATTATCTGTTATATAGTGGTGATAGATTTAATCTGCTAACTTTGGGATTAAGATTTTTGGATCCAAGTTCATGAATGAGTTGACCTATAATTTTCTTTTTAAGACTGTTTATGCTTGTTTTGTGATCAAGGAATATAGTCTTCATTAAATGAATTAGCGGAGTGTTTTATTTTTCTCCCTATTTCTTACTGAGATTGGGTAGGATTGGAATTGCTGCTTTTTGAATATTTGGTAGAAATGACCAGAGAAATTATCTTGGCTTAGAGTTACTTGGTGAAAAGATTTTTGAGTACAGATTCAATTATTTTAACTCTTGATGTTTAAAAGTTCATCTCAGTGTATTAGTTCAGGCTGCCATTACAAAATACCACAGACTAGTTGGCTTAAACAACAGAATTTTATTTCTCATACTTCTAAATGTTGGAATGTCCAAGATCAAGTGCTGACAAAATAGGCTTCACTCTTCTCTTGGCTCCTAGGTGGCTACCACATCCCTGTGTGTTCCCATAATGTCTTCTTTGCACCCTGAGAGAGGTACACATACTCTAGAATGTATCTTTTTGTTGAATAATTTTTCAATCATATGAAGTAGCTCTATCTCTAACAAAACATTTTGTCTTAATGAATATTTTTCTTGTACTAATATAGGTACCTGAGCTTTATTTTCTGATACTTGTATTCTGTAACTGTCTTTATTTTCAAACATTTTAGGCTTTTGTGATTTTTCAGTTTTTTAAAAATGTTTGTTGTAAAGAGCTTATATAATTAGATTGTGATTTTTTCCCACATTCTGATATCATGTTTTTACCTGAAGAATTTAGTCCATTTTTATTTCATATAATTATACTTATATATTGAAACTGAAATCCAAGTTTTTGTTTTCCATTTGTCCCATTGTTGAATATTTCATTTTTTTCTTGCATTCCTTTGAGCTGATTTTTGGTTCTTCCATTTCATCATGTGACTGAAATTTATGCAGTTTCTGTTATTTTAAGTAATTATCTTAGAAATTACAATAAGCATTCTTCACTTCCCAATATCTAAATTTGACAAAACAAAGCAACTTAGATTACTTTAATTTCATTTGCCTCTTCTTGGCAGATGTTACTGTTGTGTATTTTAATGCTATCTCTTTTACATTTAGCAAAATATATTTTTGAAGATCATGTTTTCGGTCTCTTTTTTTTCTAAATATTTCTTTTTTGTCTTTTCACTCATTCTTGCTTCTTAGAGCCTGCGTTTTTGATTGTTTTTCTTATACTTGAAGTACACATATTGAAATTTCCCATGTTTAACATTTGCTAGTCTTTTTTTCTCAGTTTCTTTTTTATTGTCTGGAAATGTTTTTATTTTGCTTTCATTTGTGAAATACAATTTTAATAGGTGTGGAATTCTGAGTAGAAGACAGATATCAGTCAGCTTTCTTGTTTTTTCCATTGTCAGCAGTGAAGTAGTCATAAACTAGAAGATGATCGTTATTCGTTAGGCGAATATTCACCTATTCAATGACTATTTTATATATAATGAATGAATGATTTTAAAATAATATTTTATATATAGTGAATGAATGAATACTTAAAACATTTTATCTTGCTTGACATTTCTTGGTTTTCCTGCATATATAGTATCATTCTTTTTATTAGTTACGTATATTCTGAGTCATTATTGTTTTTAATACTGCATCTGATACATTATCTCCTGGCTTTCAGGGACTCATGAAAGATGATGTCATGGAAGGAAGAGTATCCTAATTAGAAGAGAAGTAGCATATTTGTTGTTGACTAGTAAATATTATTTACTGAGCTTTTATCGTGTCATATAGTCCACAGAACCATTTTATATGCAGATAATAGATAATTCTGTGTAACAAATAACTCCTAGATTCAGCAGTTTAGAATAGGAAGTGTGTATTATCTCACACAATTTTGGAGAATTAGGGGTTCAGTAGAGACTTAGCTGGGTGGTTTCTGGCTTGGGGTTTCCCATAAAGTTGCAACCAAACTGGGAGGCAGTGATGTCATCTGAAGTCTCCAAAAAGGCTGAGGAACTTTCCAAGCTCATTTTTGTTGTTGTTGGCAGCAGCCTCAGTTTGTGTTTGACTATTGTGATGTAATACTTAGCTCATGTACAGTCTGCATTTATTGCCTATTCAAAACTTCCCATAAGAAGAGGATACTTCACCCAGCATTAGTTGCCCTGGAAATATGACCAAAGTTAGTAAAAGTTATACAATCAGGAAAGGTTACTTATCATTGCCTTTAGTTTAGTTTGTGATTGTTTTAATATTCATCTTTATAAATTTAGTTTGTGGTTGTTTTAATATTCTTCTTTTTTTAAAAAAGATTTATTTATTTATTTGAAAGAATTACAACACAGAGAGAAGAGAGTCAGACAGTCAGAGAGAGAGAGAGAGAGAGTGAGAGAGGGAGAAAAGAAGGTCTTCTATCCGCTGGTTCGCTCCCCAATTGGCTGCAAAGGCTGGAGCTGTGCCAATCTGAAGCCGGGAGCTTCTTCCGAGTCTCCGATGGGCCCAGGGATGTGGGCCATCTTTTTACTGTTTTCCCAGGCCATAGCAGAGAGCTAGATCAGAAGTGGAGCAGCCAGAGCTTGAACTGGTGCCTATATGGGATGCCAGAACTGCAGGCGGTGGCTTTACCCACCTTGCCACCGTGCCGCCCCCTGATATTTTTCTTTATAAACTTAACCACAAATGTACACAGGAAATGCTGTGGATCAGCAACAGCTTTCTTAGGAACTATCACATAGTAAATAATAAATGCCTTTACCCACTTCCCTCAGTCCTTATTCCCAGGAGGCAGTGATGGAAACCACATCAAATTAACCGTGAGAGCAGCCAGACATTGTATAGGTGAGAAATGGGGGAAAAAAAGATATTTCTTTGTTTATAAAAGACAAAGAGGAAGCTGTTCCTTCCCTCCTAAAAGTGCCTTCTTGGAGGTTTCAGGAGTTTGAGGTCTAATTCCAACCCTTTGTTATGTAAATAAAATGTCTCTAGAAGCCAGGTAACTCCATTTGTCTCCAACTGGAGATGTCCCTAAAGTCTAGTCCATATCTCTTTTGACTTGTAAATATTTAGAAAGTAATGCTCCCATTCTCAGTGCTAACTTAGTGCCTATCTTGGGATGTAACTGGCTTCTCCAGAGATAAGAAAAATTTCATTATCCTTTGAAACAGAGCAATTAGGGAAACAAGGCTATAGATCCAATTTTGATGTATGTGATAATGTTTCCTAGAGAAGTGAAGGCAAACATTTTCTATCTTCAGAGCTTATCTGTTTCCTCACCTCAAGAGGCTAGGAATTTTTACAGCAGCACTAAGAAATCCTGGTCAATTTAATTGCTGTGTAGTGTCCTCCCCATTGGCTGAGGAATGTCTGCTCTGCCCCATTGGCCTGAAAGTAGACTCCATCATTGGTATCTCTATCTCTTGTCTTCTCTATGGCTTTTTGAACTTACTCCTGGAGGGAAACTATCCTTCCCTAATAATAAAAGATAAGAAAATAATTCTTCCCTGAACTCTTAAAAATAGGAAATGATACAGTTTCCAACCACTTTGACATCCAGGTGTTGCCACATGATGACCAGTTTTCACCAGGACGATGTTAGTGTGTTTAGGCCTGTCTTCTATATGTAAGTGCAGAATTATCTTGTCTGTCTCATTCTACTTGCTAGAAGCAGAGGACACTGAAATCTCAGAAAATGAAACCATTAGCCTCACAGCAGCCTTGGTTCCTAAGTCACTCTACAGAAAAGACATTGGCCATCAAGAAATACCCATGTTGGACTAATGGCGAATGATGAATTTGGAGAGCCCATAAAATGTTGAATTTATTTGTTACAGTGGCCCTTGTGGCCTTCACTGCTCTAAATAATTCAAAAAGGAAAAGTATTTAAAGTTGTGTGGCACCTGTGTGAGGTAAGAGGAAAAGAATAACCATTTTTATTTGAAATTGGATTACAACTTCTGAATCTTGCTCTGCTAATAAAGAACTACTTAAAATCAAGAATTAAAAAAACCCAAAGTAGTTAGTATTAGTTAATCTTTGGAGAAAACTCTAAGGTTAGTTTCGGTGTTAAGATTTTGTAATTTTCAAGGAGGCTTTTTTCCAGGCTTCAAAACATGTGGAGCAGAAGCAGTATTTATCTGTCAGAATCTTGTGTGGATTTCTGATAGAAGATGGGCAGGTATACTTCAGAGAGAGAGAATGAAAAAGAGGAACTTATTTTTCATCCTTAACCGACATCCTGCAGTGATGTGAGCACCAGTGTCAGAGATAGATTGGAATTCTCATTTAGGATCCTTGGTTCCAATCCAGATAAATGATATATTTTAGAGATTGTGAGGATTAAATAAACTATTGTACATAAATTTCATGGCACAGTGATTGGCATGTAATGACCATTCTATAAACGTACATTGTTATTATTGTAGTTCTTCCTGTCTAGGTTAGAGATACAGGCTCTCTCTGGGAACAGGTTACTCCTGGGACTGAAAAAATGAATAATTAAACCCCAGGAGAGATTGAAGATTCTTATTGGAGGGCCTAGAGTCATGATAATGACTCAAATGCCATAAATATATCACTGCAAGTCTCTTGGGCTTGGAAATGATAGGAGAGAGTACTTGAAGTGTGAATGTCTTAAAACTTAAAATATTTTTAGCCTATGCTGTCCAAATATACAAATGCTAAGTTACTACATAGGGGAACCTTGTATTTGAGTAATCAGAGACTTAGGTAACTATGTTTTGTTTTTGAGTGCTATCACAGAAAGCAAGGAAGCCAATGGGATTTTATAATTTAAAAAATAATAATGGGATACATGTTTGGAAAAAGTTTGAGAGTAGTAATTCAGATCTACAATTTCTGATGACCAATGGACCTTGACTGAGAGAAAGCAGCCCCTGCTTGCATCTTTAAGTCAGCCTTGTTGTGAGACTTTGGGCCACATACTGTGAGTCACTTATTGAGGACAGATGAGAGCCACAGACCCCTTTGTGCCAAGGAGGGTCTTAAACATAAAAAGGACTGAGTCCTGCTTGGAGATCAATTAGACAAAGTTAGAAATTCTCTTGAGGAAACATATGGTTAATCTGAACAATATCCAAATAGCCAAACCCTTTCCTGAGTTAAAGATCCACAATACCATATTTCACATCTTGGATCAAGTTGAATCATTTCTCTCCCTAAGAGTGTGAGTTGTCACTTTAGGTGATAATTTCTGATATAATTTAAAAATATACTTTGGATGCATAGAAATATAGACTGCAGAGACTATGGGGAAGGGGGTTGTTTCATGTAATTCTAGAGATCTTCAGATGTAACTTAGCAAAACAGCCAAGAGTTTATTTAAAAATACCAGAAATTTGTTGTGTTATGAAAAGGCTAACTGAAATGAATCACCTGTGTAGAGGACCTTCTGCATTTTTTCATTTGGTACAACTGGGACATTTTTGAGCTTTTAAGGCACTATTGAGGGGTCTTTTTAAGGATGCAGATTCAGAATTAGCATGTCTATTTTGCATAAGTCAGCAGTATAAGATTCTCCAAGTTGCCCACCAAGTATGAGAACTTATGTGGAACCATGAGAATTGAGAAAAAGAAACATTAACATGGAAAGTTAGTTAGTCTTTTAATTCAATTCTGAATAGCAAACACTGGAGTCAATATGAAAGGGGATATTCAGTGTTACAGTGTAAGTGTTTTTTGAAAACCTCTTTCTCTGTTGACCAAGAATCCTTATTTCACTCTCCCCTGTAGTACTAAATTGTCTTAACTACTGTGACATTAAAAAAGATATATTAAGAGTCATCTTGATTAACGAGGAGTGATTAGGTCAAATTTTGGCTCTAGGTTCCTGAGTGTATTTTTAGGAACTGATTTGCTACCAAATTTGCATCTTCTGTTGACTTCCTCGGCAACATAATTTATGATGTCCTTAAATGATTGGGGAGCACTCCAAGCTAACTAACCAGTCCACAGTCATTTTCTTGCAAAGCCAGTCCTTGGGTCCAGTGATGTAGCATAGCGAATTAAGCCTACAGCACCAGCATCTCATGTGGTGTGGATTCAAGTCCCAGACACTCCACTTCTGATGCAGCTCCCTGCTACTGCAGCTGGGAAAGCAGCGGAAGATGGCTCAAGTGTTTGGGCTCCAGCACCCATAAGGGAGACCCGGATAAAGCTCCTAGGTCCTTGCTTCAGTCTGGCCCAGCCTTGGCCATTGTGGTCATTTGGGGATTGACTCAGCAGATGGAAGACTCCCTAGTCTCTCTCTGTTTCTCTCTCTCTCTGTAACTCCACCTTTCAAATAAATAAATAAATCTTAAAAAAAAGTCCTTGATAGAACAATGAGCAAAGCAATTATGCTCTACTAAGATGACAGATAATTACTGTGCTGATGAGTACTAAGGCAGAGGACCCTTAGAGAGTTGTGGAGTGCACAGATGAAGTGCTGGGAACCTTTAGGATTTGTACCCTCAGGGTAAAATATCCCCATTGTTAGGTGATGCCTATCAATCCTGTGTGCTTTATGATTCTCTCTAAAGTTTGAAGACAGAGATACTAACAATAGATAGGAAATTGAATTTCTTGTTGGAAAGAGTAATTTGAAGGGAGTAGGAAAGACACTAAGAAACAACTCTTTATTGGCAAAATAAACACATGAATAGAGGGTTGACTTTGTGCTTCCAAAAATCTCTAACTAATGATCAACACAATAGCTGTAAATTTCTTGGCTTATTACAGTCACCTAGGTTTTACCCAGGGGACAATAATGGCCTCAGTTGGAAAGTCTATAAGCAAGTTGATTTGGACATTTAACATGGCTCTTGCTTATGTGCATAATGAAGTTATATCCTGCAAAAACCAAATTGAGTGAGACGTTGTCCTTCCTTTTGCTATTTTTGTTTTTTCCAATGGCCAATAATGAACAAAACTGTTTAGACTGTGGTTTGGTTATCAAAATCTTTTTGCTATGTTACAAAACAAATTAATTTTATGTTTTCTTTCATTGCACTTCAGTCAAGCTTGTCTTTAAAGTAAGGACAGTGTTATTTAAGATTTCCTTCTGTCATGTGAGACTAATTGGTCTAATTCATTATGTAAAAAACTATATGGGCTATGAGACAAATGAGGTAATGTATTTTGAACACTAGTGTAATTGCTAATGGGATCTAATGTGAGTAAACTGCCTGTAACTTAAGTGTTTCAGCATGATGAATATGTTACACTTTACCGAGGAATAGAGCTGAAATAAGTTATAGCATCAGTTACCAGTGCACTTACACATTAAAATAGAGAGCTAGGGATAATATAACTTAAATTAAATATTTCACTCTAAGGTTTTTTTTTTTTTGATGTGTGGTGTTTTTCTAGAATGTTGGATATGAATAAAATGTTAGCTCATGACCAACTGCTGATTTTAATGACCTTTGGACCAATGTAGTAGGACATTCAGTTTGATTACAGTGTTTCTAAAAGGACTGCTGTGAAAACAAAGCCAAAATCCAGAGAAATATGTGGGCGGGAGAGACGGTAAGGTGGAAGTATCACTATGTTCCTAAATCTGTACATATGAAATACATGAAACTTGCATACCTTAAATAAAATTTAAAAAAAGAAAAAAATAAATTTTAAGGCAAGATATGGAAACAGTAGGACCTGTAATGTGCTATCCAGTAATTCAATTACAGATCTCTCGTGTCTCCCTAGGTAAAACTCAGGAACAAATAGATTTAGCTTACTCAGCATTCCTCTCTGCCTGAATACAATATGCAAACTCCCTCAATCTGTTCTCAAGAATTGAATATATTTAATTAAACAAACTATTTTAATTGATATCAGTGGAATTACCCAGAATATTCTCTGTCTAAAGACAACAATGATTAACAAAAATAATAGCCATAGTTTAGCACTGTGGACTAGATGCTTGAAAACCCAGACCTTCTGATTTCTACACCCGGACTTGGAGATTCCATTTGATCTTACATAGACCTTTGTTCCCACTTCACTGTGTATTCCTGACCAGCCCAAGATTTTCTCAGAGATTCATTGTAATCTATACTCTGTGGTCAGTACTATTGTTCCCATTCTCCCCATACTCATTTTTTTTGGTGGATGACCATTGTCAGGAGTTGAGATAGTGCTTTGCTTTGGGGACAGTGCACCTATAAATCTTCCCCTAGTTAAGAATATGATGTGATGTATTTAAAAAAAAAAAAAAAAAAAACTTCCTAATTTTTATCAAAAACCACTAATTGCCCTCCAGCATCCATTTGAAGCTTGCCAAAGGCTGTCTAGCAATAATCCCATTTCCTAAATCCCTTGTACCTAAATATGATCATGTGATTACTTTTTGGGCACAATGTGGGTGAGAGGAGTTTGTTTGCTTTCTTTCTTTATTTATTTGACAGGTAGAGTCATAGACAGTGAGAGAGAGAGACAGAGAGAAAGGTTTTCCTTCCGTTGGTTCACTCCCCAAATGGCTGCTACAGCAGAAGCTGTGCCGATCCGAAGCCAGGAGCCAGGTTCTTCCTCCTGGTCTCCCATGCGGGTGGAGGGCTCAAGCACTTGGGCCATCCTCCACTGCATTCCCGGGCCATAGCAGAGAGCTGGACTGGAAGAGGAGCAACTAGGACTAGAACCCAGTGCCCATATGGGATGCTGGTGCTGCAGGTGAAGGATTAACCAAGTGAGCCACGGCACCAGCCCCAAGGAGTTTGTTTTACTTCTGTATTATGCCCTTAAAAAGGAAATTGGTTGCTTTCCATTTTCTTGTAAACTTCCTTACAGTGAAAATCAGAGCTGCTACCTCACACTCAATTAGGGAAGGCATTTTATAGGATGGTAGAATTCCCAGATTTACCCTAAATTGCACACTTCTGGATTGTTACAGGAAAGAGGATTTGATTTAATCCGTGGTTATCTGGGGACTCTTCCTTTAAGCAGTTTAGCCTGAATCACAGAAGCTTCTCCTCCCAGGGAGTTTAGGTGTCTTTGCACCAAGTTGCTACTAGAGTGATCAACACTTCTAGGACCTGCAAGTGCTGAGTCGGGTTAGTGTTTTTAATGGTTTTGATTTCTTCTATTATGGACAAGTCTGTGAACCGGTATACTTCTTTCTTTCTCTTGAAGCTCATGATGCCAACCCTACTTTTCTATGAAGCCATTTTCATTTTCGCTTCTGACTAGATTGGTTTCCCTGAACTTGAGAACAGACTTGCCCGTGTGCCTTTAATCTTCTCTGTGGGAATCTACTGCACAGAGCTCATCAGCTCTCTCCTATTTCAGGACCTTGTACTTGTACTTTCTTTCTGGAGTGCTTTTTGTTAGATTCTTTGCATCATTTACTTCTCAGTTCAAATATCATAAGCCCCACATCTCAGCCTAAAATGTACTTTCTCCTCCATTCCTCCCTCATATTTCTTTGATAACATTTGCCATTCTAAATGATTTCCTTATTTGCTTCTATGTTTATTCTTTTCATGTAATCAACAGTTGAGCCCAGAGGATTACTTTATCTTAGTCTCTTGTATATCCCTAGTTCCTAGAAATGTGTGTTCAAAAGTGTTGGTTGCATGAATGAATCTCCTAGGGGACATTAAGATTTTAAGTTCCACTGTTCTCAAATAAATAGAAGTTTTGAGGTAAACACACAAAATAATGGTTAAGCGTGATTGAAATTTTAGTAAAATTCCAAGTCCAACAAGTTTCCTCTTCAAAATTTTCCTTTATATATTGCAGCATTGTTTCATCAGGATTTAAGGCATATGAGTCCCAGTGGGCTATTAATGTATGCCTCTTCCATGTCTACTTTTTCTACTTCTACATGTAGAAAGAGTTTGATATGGAACTGTCGGTGTTTACATAGTTTGGTGTTAATTTTTGGATTCAAAGTTGTGTTAAGCATCCTATTGTGTTCTTATCCTTTAAGTCTCTTCTCTCAGCTTTGCCTTTTCTTCTTGGGAAACATCCAGGAGAGGATGCATTTCTACTGTTTTAAGCCACCTAGTTGGTGATAATTTGTTATGACAACCCTAGGGGATGGATGCCCTGTCTTTTCTAGCTTACCAGGGAGCAGTGTGGGTAACCCTGTAAGCTGTGCCTTGGGCAGGGGAGGCCAGTGTTGTTATTCAGACTCAGTTGATTTTCATTTTCCTCTCCCATTGCTGCCTCAGATGCTTGCAACTACACGTAGCTACTTTTTAAAGGAACCATATCCTTTAAGTCACTATAGACTGGAGAATCAATTGTAGTCCAAATTCAGGCTTCTCCTAACTCTTTAATTCATGATTGTGTGAATATACACCAGCCATATTTAAGCTTTCATTATTTCTGGTAATGGGTAAGTATAAAGGAATTAAAATAATGTAATTGAAAACTTTGTTTTTAATACACGACTTTCTTAAGGCATTTTTTTTGAAAGTATGGGACCAGCCATGTCTGGTGTAGTTCTAGGAACCTAACGTACTACTGGAAAGAATTTGTATTCCATACCCTGTCATTTTCCCTATTTAATTTCTGCTGAAGAATTTCACTGTATCCTTTGGGTATCTCCATTTCATTCATTAATGAGTCCTGGGGATATGAAATGAATGATGGGACTAAACGCTCAGACAGGAGAGAAATACTGTGTATCCCTGCCCCTTACCACTGGTGATTCTGCTACTTTCATCTTAACTCTCCTGCTTCAAGTCCCTGTCATAATAGTCCTGTATTTTCAACAAAGGACTAATAAAAGCCTAATGCTGATTTATATTCATCTCTTACTTAGGGTTACTGCATTCCCATTTTAATTTTAAGTTTTAGGCTTTTATTATGAGTTTGTTGGTAGGCTATAATGAATTCTTTTAGATTAGGAAAACTTGAGTTGTTAGGCTCTTTGGGTGAACTACTAACAAAAGACAGAAGAAAAGAAAGCTTATCATTTAATTTCAGTTTTTTTTTTTTTGACCACCTACAACGTAAAGTATTTTTTGACTGAATATTAGGATGCCACAGGAAAGACAAAGCAATTTGCATTTAATAGCCCATGTTTGAGTTTTTGGAAATATCTGTGTAATGTTGTTTTTGTTGTTTTGTAGGCACAGAGTGGTGTTTCACTGTTAGGCTAGCCCTATAATTCACTTAAATGAATGATTTTTCATCCTGGTTTACATGGAGAAGAAAGAGAAGTAAATTTTGGACGCTGGTACTTTGACCATTTATGAATGTTCACATCCTTTTGATTTACTTGTTCAGTTGTACCTCTGTTTATTGTTTTCTTTTAATATCAGAGCCACAAATAACTACCTCAAACTGAACTTAAACATGTTTTACTCTGTTTTCCTTACCTAACCATCAGTTGTATATACCTTATTGATAGTGGTGGTACTGTTACCCACCAGGTTCTCTAAGATAAAAACCTTTAGTCTCCATTTCTTTGTTTTGTCCATCTCTCCTTTGGTCACTAATTCCAGTCAATTCTACCTTTTAAATATGACTTAGATTTTGCTTTTCTCTCTACTCTGCTATGCACCTCTTGCTTTGACTCCCTCATTCCTTGAATGCTTATTTTTTTTTAAAAAAAAACCATACATCCTTTTTATTGTTAAGTCATAAAGAGGTATCAAAATTAAAAGCAAAAATTACAGGGCAAGACTTAACAAAACTACTAGGAGCATCAAAGGAAGTGAAAATGGGACTAGGCGCAGGGCAATAGGAATTAATGAACATGGGAAGGACAAGGATGGGGTGAACAGTGAGCATGTGCTGAAGATACTAGGGGAGAGGATCTGGTGAAAATTTTGATCTTAGACAAGCGCCTAGGTAAAGAAATAATGGGATAAGATTCCTAAACCCCACTATATGCTTAAGAGTCATCCTCGCCATTGGCGCTGTCTCTGTCAACCTCTCATTCCTCAGCCTCTTTTTCATCATCCTTGATCAACTCCAGCTGGTCATCCCCCCGATCTTCATTATCATCATCATCCAGTAGGTCCCCCTCCTCAGCAGAGTCATCTGCACCCCCCTCAGACTCCATCTTCACATTAGTCTCATCTTTCTTCTGGGAGCTGCTGCTCTGCTCCTCTTCTGACTTATCATTCTTCATCTCTACTCCTTGTTTGCTCTGCTCCTTTTCAATTTTTTCCAGGCTTTCCAGCAGAGAATCCACTTTTTGTTTTATCTGGGTCAATTCCTTCTTAATGGCCTGAAGGTCATCTCCTTTCAACTTTCCAGACTTGGAAGAAGATCCTCGTTGTCCACTCTTAGAATTGAAACTTTTTCCCCTTCTTGAGGTGTTTCCTGATACACGCTGGCGTTTAGAGGGCACTACAGCCCGAGCAATAGGAGGAGGAGGAGGAACACGTGCTGGGTAGCTGTACATCCTGTCATAATAATCCTGTTGAAAGTCATAGTCCAAGTCAAAAGAGGAGCTGAGTAGAGGGGATGGAGAAGGGTGTTCTGGTACTGACCCGTACATCTCCGCTGCAGATCGTTTCACACCTGCTTTTCCTCGGTTCACTTTTGGCTCTGCAGCCAGATTAATATCTAAAACCTGGCCAGCAATCATTCTGCCATCCTCTCCTGCTACTGCAGCTCGGGCATTTCTCTCATTAACGTACTGAACAAAGGCAAAGCCCTTGTGAACAGAGCAGCCCACAATTTTGCCATACTTCGAGAAGATTGCCTCTACATCAGACTTCTTGACCACAAGAGTGTTGAGTTTCCCAATGAATACACGGGAGTTCATGGAGCGAGGATCTGTCTTGTTGGTAACATTGCTTGCCATTGTGTTTGATGCTAGGGTCTTCACAAAGCCGAAAAATGTAGCTGAAGATCAAAAAAATCTCACTCAAGCAAAGTTCCACTAACTTATAAATTTCAAGTGATTTGTAACCAGGAGGGGGAGGGAGAAGAGATTCGATTCTGAATCTCCCACTCCTGAGTTCTACGTGGAGAGGCCGACCACTGCTCGAGGTAGGCAACAAGGCCACAACCACACCGTCTTCGTCTCCGCACAAAATGTGAATGCTTATTTTTTTAAAATTTTTTTGATTTTTTTGAAAGGCAGAGTGGACAGTGAGAGAGGTAGAGACAGAGAGAAAGGTCTTCCTTTTCCATTGGTTCACCCCCCAATGGCTGCTGTGGCTGGCGACCTGCACTGATCCGAAGCCAGGAGCCAGGTGCTTCTCCTGGTCTCCCATGCGGGTGCAGGGCCCAAGCACTTGGGCCATCCTCCACTGCACCCCTGGGCCACAGCAGAGAGCTGGACTGGAAGAGAAGCAACCGGGACAGAATCCTGCGCCCCGACTGGGACTAGAACCTGGTGTGCCGGCGCCGCAGGCAGAGGATTAGCCTATTGAGCCACTGCACCGGCCTCCTTTATTGCTTATTAAAAGCTCACATCTGATGCTATTGCTTCTTTCCTGGCTTAGACACTTCCTGGTATCTCATGCACATAGAGCACCTGGCTTTTATTCATCTACAGTGGAACTTAAAATTTTTTTTGATTTTTCATCAGTTTTTCACATATTCAATGTGATTTGTAGATACAATTCCCTTCCTCTATTCCTCCCTCTCACCTGCTCTTGCCCTCCCACCTTCCTTCTCTCTTTTTTTAGTGGTTTGAGATAATATACTATAAATTTATATTACAGTACACAGACCTAATACTTTGCTGAATAAGACATTTAACAAGTAAAAAGCAAAAAAGACCTTTGTTTACTGGGAATATAGACAATGGCCATAAATAATAATTGAATGGAAAAATGACCATTTCACCCATTTACAGTAGATTTTAAAGTGATCATAGGACATTAAAACTATAATAGTCTAACATTCTTAACCATTGGTTTAACAGAGATATAGAACAGAGTTTTACAAAACTATATTTGCATATTTGCAGCAATACTGATACATGAAGACATCTCTTACTTTATTTTTGTTTACCTTTTGAATTTTAGCTTCCACATAAAAAGGAGAACATGTAGTATTTGTGTTTCTGGGTCTCACTTGTTTCATTCAACATGATACTCTCCAGTTGTGTCAATTTTGCTGCAAATGGTAGAATTTCATTCTTTTCATGTCTGAGTAAGAGTTCATTGTGTATATATACCACATTTTCTTTATCCATTCATCTGATAATGGACACTTTGTTGGCTCCAAATTTTGGCTGTTGTGAACAGTGCTGTTATGAACATGGCAGTGTAGTTATCTCTTTGATACATTGTATTCAAGTCTTTTGGGTATATACGCCAGTAGTGGGATTGCTGGATCATATGGCAAGTCTATTTCTAAATTTTGAAGAAATCTCTACACTGTTTTCCACAGTTGCTGCACTACTACTAACAGTGTATAAGCAATCTCCTTTGTCCACATCATCTCCATGCTTTGGATTTTAGCTATTCTAACAGGGGTGAGGTTATATTTCATTGTGGTTTTATGGTTTTGATTTGTATTTCCCTGATGGCTAGTGATATTGAGCACTTTTTTTCATATTTTTGGTCATTTGTATTTCTTTTTTGAGAACTGTTTACAGTGGGAGTTTTTGAAAATCCAGAAGCTTGACTTTGTTAACAGTTTTCTAGATATACTCCTGTAGGTTTGACCTTTACACACAATGCTTGTCTAGCCAAGCCTGATAGCATATCATTTTTACTTGCCTATAGGCACAGATTGCTATTTTACTGGTAGTTGAATCCTGTACTTCACTTAAGTGAATGGTCATGTGTTTTGTTTCACTGGAAGAAAAGAAGCTAAGCCAACTTCTGATATTTGCATATTGACACTGTTTTTCTTTTCTTTTTTCTTTCTTCTCTCTTTTCTTTTCTTTTCTTTTCTTTCTTTTTTTTTTTTTTTCAGATAGATTGAGACAGAGAGAGACAGAGAGAAAGGTCTTCTTTCCATTGGTTCACCCCCCAGATAACCGCCACGGATGGGGCTATGCCAATCCAAAGCCAGGAGCCAGGTGCTTCCTCCTGCTCTCCCACGCGGGTGCAGGGCCCAAGCACCTGGACCATCCTCCACTGCCCTCCCTGGCCACAGTAGAGAGCTGGACTAGAAGAGGAGCAACTGGGACTAGAACCCGGTGCCCATATGGGATGCTGGCTCTGCAGGCAAAGGATTAACCAAGTGAGCCATGGCACTGGCCCCGTTTTTTTTTTTTTTTTTTTTTTAAAGATTTATTCATTTATTTGAAAGTCAGAGTTACGGGGCTGGTGCTGTGGCGCAGTGGGTTAATGCTCTGGCCTGAAGCGCTAGCATCCCATATGGATGCCAGTTCTAGTTCCAACTGCTCCTCTTCCAATCCAGCTCTCTGCTGTGGCCTGGGAAAGCAGTAGAAGTTGGCCCAAGTCTTTGGGCCCTTGCACCTGCGTGGGAGATCCAGAAGATGCTCCAGGCTCCTGGCTTCAAATTGGCTCAACTCTGGCTGTGGTGGCCATCTGAGGAGTAAACCAGTGGATGGATGGAAGACCTCCCTCTCTCTGTGCCTCTACCTCTCTCTAATTCTGTCTTTCAAGTAAGTAAA
This sequence comes from Oryctolagus cuniculus, assembly GCF_964237555.1. Classification (NCBI taxonomy): domain Eukaryota; kingdom Metazoa; phylum Chordata; class Mammalia; order Lagomorpha; family Leporidae; genus Oryctolagus; species Oryctolagus cuniculus. The sequence continues at coordinate 81,427,565 of NC_091436.1, read as the reverse complement.
AATAAATCTTAAAAAAAAAAAAAGACTGTGGAGGAGGGCATGGATGTGTGATTCTGTAAACACATGATTTGCTTGTTTAGGCCAAGGGCATGATCACCCAAAGAATCAGGAGAAAGCAGCCACACTTGAATGTACATCAGCACAACCATCTTAGTGAAGTCAGCAAGGACTCAGAAGAAAGCATGCTGGCTGGAGACCTGTTTTATTCCTCATTGGAAATACAAATGCTCTTGAGTTCTGCTACCAAACACAAACTCAGAGCAGAGAACATACAATTGAAGATCTCAACAGAGGAATCAAACCTAATGGAAAGTTGAAACTCAGAGTTGATTCCAATTTTAATTCAGGAGAATCATTGTCTTTCCACAATTTATTTATTTATTCTTAATTTTAATTAGTTTTTAACAGATTCAGTGTAATTTGTCGATACAGTTCTAAGAACATAATGATATTTCCTTCCTCCCTCCCTCCATTCAGCACTTCTTCCTTCTCTCTCCTTTTATAATTTGTGAGATAACATATTTTATATTTGCATTCACAGTAAAAAGGCTTAACACTTCACCGAATAAGAAGTTTAACAAGTAAAAAGCAAAAAAGACCCTAGTTTAGTGGGAATATAGAGAATAGCTATAAACAGTAATTGAATGGAAAAATGACCATCTCACCCATATACAGTACATTTTAAAGTAATCACAGATAATTAAAGCTTAACCATTGATTTGACAGAGGTATAAAACAGTTTTACAAAACTTTATTTGCATCAATACTGATACAGATTCTTTCTTCCTTTCTTTTCCTTCCTTCCTTCCTGCCTTCCTGCCTCCTCTCTCTCTCTCTTTTCTTTCTTTGTTTTTGTTTCCCCTCCCTCCCTCCCTCCCTTCCTTCCCTCCTTCCTTCCTTCCTTCCTTCCGTCTCTCTCTCTCTTTTTCTCTCTGTTTTTTAAAATTTTACCTCCCACCTATAAGAAACAACATGCAGTATTTGTGTTTCTGGTTCTGGCTTATTTTACTTAACATGACTCCCTTGGTTGCACCCATTTTGCTGCAGATGGTAAGATGTTGGTATTTTTAATACCTGAATAATATTTATTATTATAGTAATAATATAATTTTAATAGCTAGATAATATTCCATTGCTATATATGCCACATTTTCTTTATCTTTTCATCTGGTGATGGACATCTTGGTTGGTTCTAAATTTTGGCTACTACAAACATGGTGGTGCACTGTCTCTTTGATACATTGTGTTCAAGCCTTTTGAATATACACTCATTAGTGTGATTGCTGGATTATATAGCAAGTCTATTTCTAGTTTTTGAAGAAATCTCCACACTATCTTCCATTATGGCTGCACTAATTTACATTCCTTTCAACAGTGTGAAGTGTTCCCCTTTGTCCACATCCTCACTAGCATTTGTACCTCCATGCTTTGGATTTTAGCCATTCTGTCAGGAATGAGGTGATATTTCATTGACTTGATTTGCATTTTTTGTTTGCATTCTCTGATGGCTAATGATATTGAGCATTTTTTCATATTTTTTGGTCATTTGTATTTCTTCTTTTGAGAACTGTCTATTGAAATCTGTTGTACACTTCTCAACTGGTTGATTGTTTTTATTTTTGTTGAGTTTTTTAAGTTGCTGATATATCCAGGATATTAATCCTTTGTCAGAAAGATGATATGCAAATATTTTTCCAATTCTGTGGGATGTCTCTTCACTCTATTGATGGTTTCCTTTGTTGTGCAAATGCTTCTGAGTTTAATTTAGTCTCATTTGTTTAATTTTGCTTTTGTAGCCTGTGCTTTGGAGATCTTGTCCAAGAAGTTGTCCCCTGCATCAATATCTTGGAGTGTTTCCTCTGCTTTTTTTCAGCAACTTCATAGTCTCAGTGCTTAAATTGAGGTCTTTGATGCATATTGAATTCATTTTCATATATGGTGAAAGGTAGGGATGTGGTTTCATTGTTCTATACCTATACTTTCAGTTTTGCCAGCACCAATTTTTTTTATGAAGTGTAATTGAACGTTTATTAGTTTTGTTCGTATTTCTTTTTTTAAACTTTTATTTAGTAAATAAAATTTCCAAAGTACCGTTTATGGATTACAATGGCTTTTTCCCCCCATAACTTCACTCCCACCTGCACCCTTCCCATCTCCCGCTCCCTCTCCCATTCCATTCACATCAAGATTCATTTTCAATTATCTTTATATACAGAAGATCAATTTAGTATATATTAAGTAAAGATTTCAACAGTTCGCACCCCCATAGAACATAAAGTGTAAAATACTGTTTCAGTACTAGTTATAGCATTAATTCACATTGGACAACACATTAAGGACAGAGATCCCACATGAGGAGTAAGTACACAGTGACTCCTGTTGTTGACTTAACAATTTGACACCCTTGTTTATTACATCAGAAATCTCCCTAGGCTCTAGTCATGAATTTCCAAGGCAATGGAAGCCTCTTGAATTCGCTGACTTCAACCTTATTTAGACAAGGTCATAGTCAAAGTGGAAATTCTGTTTTTCCTTCAGAGAAAGGTACCTCCTTCTTTGGTGGCCCGGTCTATCTACTGGGATCTCACTAGCAGAGATCTTTCATTTAGGTGTTGTGTTGGTTTTTTTTTTTTTTTTTTTTTTTTTTTTTTTTTTTTTTTTTTTGCCAGAGTGTCTTGGCTTTCCATGCCTAAAGTACTCTCATGGGCTCTTCAGCCAGATCTGAATGCCTTAAGGGCTGATTCTGAGGCCAAAGTGCTGTTTAGGACATCTGCCATTCTATGAGTCTGCTGTGTATCCCACTTCCCATGTTGGATCGTTCTCTCCCTTTTTCAAACAGAATGGGAAAAAAATATTTGCAAAATATGCAGAAGATAAAGGGTTAATAACCAGAATCTACAAAGAGATCAAGAAACTCCACAACATCAAAACAAACAACCCACTTAAGAGATGGTCCAAGGACCTCAATAGACATTTTTCAAAAGAAGAAATCCAAATGGCCAACAGACACATGAAAAAATGTTCAAGATCACTAGCAATCAGGGAAATGCAAATCAAAACCACAATGAGGTTTCACCTCACCCTGGTTAGAATGGCTCACATACAGAAATCTACCAACAATAGATGCTGGAGAGGATGTGGGGAAAAAGGGACACTAACCTACTGTTGGTGGGAATGCAAACTGGTCAAGCCACAATGAAAGTCAGTCTGGAGATTCCTCAGAAACCTGAATGTAACCCTCCCATACAACCCAGCCATCCCACTCCTTGGAATTTACCCAAAGGAAATGAAATTGGCAAACAAAAAAGCAGTCTGCACCTTAATGTTTATTGCAGCTCAATTCACAATAGCTAAGACCTGGAACCAACCCAAATGCCCATCAACAGTAGACTAGATAAAGAAATTATGGGACATGTACTCTATATTATACAGCAGTCAAAAACAATGAAATACGGTCATTTGCAACAAAATGGAGGAATCTGGAAAACATCATGCTGAGTGAATTAAGCCAGTTCCAAAGGGACAAATATCATATGTTTTCCCTGATTAGTGACAACTAACCAACCACAAAAAAGGAAACCTTTTGAGGTAAAAGGGACACTATGAGAAACAGTAACTTGATCAGCCCTTGTCCTGACTGTTGATGTACAGTTTAATACTTTATCCCTTTTAGTAGTTTTTTTTTGTTCTAGTTAATACTATTGGTTGAACTCTGTAATTAACACACATTTATTCTTAGGTATTTAAATTTAACTGGAAAGTGATCCCTGTTAAATATGAGTGGGAATAAGAGAGGGAGGAGATGTACAATTTGGGACATGCTCAATCAGACTTGCCCCAAATGGTGGAGTTAGAAATGTGCCAGGGGATTCCAATACAATCCCATCAAGGTGGCATGTACCAATGCCATCTCACTAGTCCAAGTGATCAATTTCAGTTCACAGTTGATCATAATGATAGGACTAAGAACCAAAGGGATCACACAAACAAGACTAGTGTCTGTCAGCACCATTTTTAAAGAGATTTTACTTACTCCACTGTATGGCCTAAGCACTTTGTCAAAAATCAATTGGCTATATGTTTGTAGATTAATTTCTTGGCTGTCTGTTGATTTATGTATTGGTTTTTATGCCAGCACCATGCTGTTTTAATTGTTACAGCTTTGTAGTATGCTTTGAAATCAGGTAGTGTGATGCCTCCAGCTTGATTTTTCTTGTTCAGGATCGCCTTAGCTAATCTGGGTCTCTTGTGATTTCATATGAATTTGAGGATTGCTTTTTCTAGTTCTGTAAAGAATGTCATTGGTATTTTGATAGGGATTGATTGCTTTAGGTAATACAGACATTTTAATGATATTTGATTCTTTTAATCCATGAGCAAGGAATATGTTTTCTTTTTTGTGTGTCTGATGGTTTCTTCCATCAATGTTTGATAATTTTCATTGTAGAGACCTTTCACTTCTTGGGTTAAATTTATTCCTCAATATTTGATTTTTTTTGGAGGCTATTGTGAATTGGATTTATTTCTTGATTTCTTCTTCTGTGAGTTTATTATTAGCATACAAAAAAGCTATGTATTTTGTACATTTATTTTGGAACCTGTGACTTTACTGGATTGGTTTATTAATTCTAACATTTTTTTGGTGGTGTGCTTAGGTTTTTCCATATACAACATCATGTCTTCTGCAAACATGGATACTTTGACTTTTTCTTTTCCATTTTTTATGCCCTTTATTTTTTTCTCCTCCTTAACTGGCTCTTGCTAAAACTTTCAATAGTATATTGAATAAGAGTGGTGAAAGTGGACATCCTTGTCTAGTTCTAGATCTGAGGGGAAATGCTTTATTTTTTTTTTAAAGATTTATTTATTTATTTGAAAGTCAGAGTTACACAGAGAGAGGAGAGGCAGAGGGAGAGGTCTTCCATCCGATGATTCACTCCCCAATTGGCCGCAATGGCCGGAGCTGTGCCGATTTGAAGCTAGGAGCCAGGAACTTCCCCCGGGTCTCCCACGTGGGTGCAGGGGCCTGAGGACTTGGGCCATCTTCTACTGCTTTCCCAGGCCATGGCAGACAGCTGGATAGGAAGTGGAGCAGCCAGGTCTCAAACTGACGCCCATATAGGATGCTGGTACTTCAGGCCAGGTCATTAACCTGCTGCAACACAGCACCAGCCCCCAGGAAATGTTTTAAATTTTTACACATTTGTCGCTCCCCCTCTTCGTGGAGGAGCAACACAGGACCCTGCGCTGTTCTTTTCGTCTGCTCGGCCCTCCCCGGGTTTGCTGCTGGTTCTTCCCGGGTTGGCTACTATCCCTTCCACCTCCGTGGAAGGGCAGTTCCCCTTGGCCGCATTCCCCACTTCCGCAGGGGAGTGGCACACCGCCGGCCGGCTCGTCTCGGGGGCTGCACAGGTGTTCCTTCAGCTAGATGTTCCCCTTAGATGTTCCTGGTGCATGCCGTCTCTCTCCTCCTTTATAGTCCTCCTCCGCCAATCCCAACTCGGCTGCCCACACGCCGAGTACGCTGCTCTCCAATCAGGAGCAAGTCCTACAGTTAATTGGTTGAACTGGAGGCAGCTGTGTGGAAGCTGTTTACTTCTCTCCCAGTGCCATATTGTGGGAGAGCAGATGCATAGAATAAGTCTTAATTCCAGTAACTCAGTCTAGTCCGGGTTGCTCCCCACAGATCCCCCTTTCTTTTTATTTTTGGCGTTGATACACGCCTGTCTTCGGTGTCCCGCGGCACACACTCTGCTCTACTTGCTAGAGTTGCCACAGGTTCTTACAAGTCCTATCAGGCAAACCGAATCCGGGTCCTCTCTTCGCCATGTTATGAGGAGGTTTTTAGGCGCTGATGCGTGCCTGTGTTCGGTGCCCCGCAGCGCATGCTCTGCTCTGCCTGCAGGGGCTTACAAGCCCTAACAATCAGGCAAACCGAATCCAAGCCTTCTAATTGCGGTATTGTGGGGAGGCCTTACTGATGTTAATTCGTGCCTGTCTTCGGTGACCTGCGGCGCATAAGCTGCTAGCCGCTGCAGGTGCTCATCGCCTCACTTATTCAGGCAGACCGAATCCAAGCTTTCTCATTGCCATGTTGAGGGGAGGCCTTTCTATTTCTCTATTTCTCTATCTCCGGGCATTCCTATTTCTCCCATTTTACTTCTATCTTCCAGCATTCCTATTTCTCTCACTTTACTTCTAAACTTCTGTTTCTCTTATCCCTGCGGCATCCCGGTGCCTCGCCCTGCTGGCAGGCTCCGCCCCGAGGCTATTTCTCGGCGGCTTTCCGGCTGAGCCGCTTCAGCCCGCGTCTCTCTCATCTGCGCAGCTTCCCGGCTTTGCGCGGCTTGGCTTCGCGCGCTCCGCGGTCTCCACGCCCTTCGCGTCTGCACCACGGCCTCGCACCAGCCCCGTTCCCTATCTATTCACGCCCCGTGCTCTCTCTGCACGCGGCGGCTTCCGCGAGTAACACAGCGTAGCTTACGTGTCCGCCACTAGCATTCAATCTAAGTTCCCCGGGCTAGCCTGGCGAATTCAACCCAGCATACGTCTCCGCCCCACGGTTTGGCTTCCCGTCCTTTGCTCCCCGGGCTAATCAGACGGATCCCAATCTGGCTTACGTTTCAGCTTCTGGTTTCAACTTTTCGCCCCCTATTCCCGGGCTAACTTGAGAATCCCAAAGTGGCTTTCGTTTCCGCCTCGGCCTGCCCCCCGCGGCTTCAATTTCCCTAACACTTTTCTCTACCCGGTATATTTCCCCAAGCTTTCCTCCAACAATACTCCTCCCTCATTTCTCCTGGCCTCTCCCCACAGTCCGCATCCGAGTCTGTTTGTTCTAGCTTTCACTTTCGCTTTCGACCTTAGAGATTTCTCCCAGCTTCCCCCCGTAGTCCGTATCTGAGTCTATGCCTAGGCTTTCAATAACTTCTTCCGGCACCTTTTTCGTCCGGCTTTTCCCTAGGCTGTTTGCTAGTCTCTCTCTCCGATATTTTCCCTAGGCTGTTTGCTAGTCTCTCTCTCCGATATTTTCCCTAGGCTGTTTGCTAGTCTCTCTCTCCGATATTTTCCCAGTTCTTCCCATTTCTTCCCTCCTAAGTTTGCTATCCGAGTCACGGCACCATTATGTCGCTCCCCCTCTTCGTGGAGGAGCAACACAGGACCCTGCGCTGTTCTTTTCGTCTGCTCGGCCCTCCCCGGGTTTGCTGCTGGTTCTTCCCGGGTTGGCTACTATCCCTTCCACCTCCGTGGAAGGGCAGTTCCCCTTGGCCGCATTCCCCACTTCCGCAGGGGAGCGGCACACCGCCGGCCGGCTCGTCTCGGGGGCTGCACAGGTGTTCCTTCAGCTAGATGTTCCCCTTAGATGTTCCTGGTGCATGCCGTCTCTCTCCTCCTTTATAGTCCTCCTCCGCCAATCCCAACTCGGCTGCCCACACGCCGAGTACGCTGCTCTCCAATCAGGAGCAAGTCCTACAGTTAATTGGTTGAACTGGAGGCAGCTGTGCGGAAGCTGTTTACTTCTCTCCCAGCGCCATATTGTGGGAGAGCAGATGCATAGAATAAGTCTTAATTCCAGTAACTCAGTCTAGTCCGGGTTGCTCCCCACACACATTCACTATAATATTGAATGTTGGCTATAGCCTTTATAATTTTGAGGACTGTCATTCTATTCTTAATTTGTGGGGAGTTTTTAATCATGAATGGATGTTAAATCATATCAAATGTTCTTTCTGCATCTATTGAAATAACCATATGGTTTTCGTTCTTCATTCTATTGATGTCATTTTTGACATTTACCGATTTGAGAATGTTGAACCATCTTTGCATTTTTGTGATAAATTCCACGTGGTCATGATGTGTAATCTTTTTGATGGGGTTTCTGAATTCAGTTTGCTAGTATTCTGTTGAGGATCTGTGTCCACATTCATTGAGGATATAGGTTTGTAGTTTTCTTTGCTTGTCATGTCTTTGGTTCTGGGATCAAAGTAATACTGGCCTCATAAAAGGAGTTTGGCAGAGTTCCATCTGTTCAAAATTTTACAATAGTTTGAAGAGTACTGGAGTTACTTTCTCTTTGAATGTTTTGTAGAATTCAGTAGTAAAGCCATCAGGTCCCAGACTTTTCCCTGATGGAAGACTTTTGATTACTTCTTCAATCTCATTGCTTGTTATGGGTCTGTCTAGGTTGTCTATATCTTCTTGATTTAATCTTGGTATGCATGAATCCAGGAGTTTATCCATCTGTTTGAAATTTTCCAGTTTATTAACATGTAGTTTTTCATAGTAGTTTCTTATTATTCTTTGCATTTTGCTGACATCAGTTGTAACATTTCTTTTTCATCTCTGATTTTATTGATTTGAATTTTTTTCTCTATTAGAGAGCTTTCGAAACAGAATGGGTGAAGCAGAAGAGAGAATATCGGACTTAGAAGACAGAGAACAAGAAAGGATACAGTCAGACCAAAGAAAAGAAGAGGAAATTAGAAATCTAAAACATATCATCAGGAATCTTCAGGATACTATTAAAAAAACCAACATTCGGGTTCTAGAAGTTCCTGAAGGCATGGAGAGGGAGAAAGGATTAGAAGGCCTTTTTAGTGAGATATTAGCAGAAAATTTCCCAGGTTTGGAGAAGGACAGAGAAATCCTAGTACAGGAAGCTCATAGAACCCCTAATAAACACGACCAAAAGAGATCCTCACCACGACACGTTGTAATTAAACTCTCCACAGTGAAACATAAAGAAAAGATCCTAAAATGTGCAAGAGAGAAACGTCAGATTACTCTCAGAGGATCTCCAATCAGACTCACAGCTGACTTCTCATCAGAAACCCTACAAGCTAGGAGGGAATGGCGAGATATAGCCCAGGTACTAAGAGAGAACAACTGCCAGCCCAGAATATTATATCCTGCAAAGCTATCATTTGTGAATGAAGGTGAAATAAAGACTTTTCATTGCAAACAGAAATTGAAAGAATTTGTTGCCACTCATCCAGCCCTGCAAAAGATGCTTAAAGAAGTGTTACACACAGAAACACAGAAACACGGTCATCAATATGAAAGAAGGTAAAGGAAGGAAACCTCACAGCAAAAGATCACAAGGAACTCAAAGCATATATTAGAACTTATCTTTGGCAAATGGCAGGGCAAAGTTACCACTTATCATTAGTCACATTGAACGTGAATGGCCTGAACTGTCCAGTTAAAAGACACCGATTGGCTGATTGGGTTAAGGAACAAAACCCATCTATTTGCTGCTTACAAGAAACACATCTTTCCAACAAAGATCCATACAGACTGAAAGTGAAAGGCTGGAAAAAGATATACCATGCCAACAGAAATGAAAAAAGAGCGGGCGTAGCCATCTTAATATCGGACAACATAAACTTTACCACAAAAACTGTTAAGAGAGACAAAGAGGGACACTATATAATGATTAAGGGATCAATTCAACAGGAAGATATAACAATTATCAATGTATATGCACCTAATTACAGGGAACCGGTTTATTTAAAAGATTTGTTAAGGGACTTAAAGGGAGACTTAGACCCCAATACAATAGTACTGGGGGACTTCAATACTCCACTCTCAGAAATAGACAGATCAACAGGACAGAAGATCAACAAGGATACAGTAGATTTAAATGACACTATAGCCCAAATGTATCTAACAGATATCTACAGAACTTTCAATCCTACAGCTAAAGATTTTACATTCTTCTCAGCAGTACATGGAACCTTCTCTAGGATTGACCACATACTAGGCCATAAAGCAGGTCTCAGCAAATTCAAAAGAATTAGAATCATATCATGCAGCTTCTCAGACCATAAAGGAATGAAGTTGGAAATTAGCAACTCAGGAATCCCTAGAGCATACGCAAACACATGGAGATTGAACAACATGCTCCTGAATGAACAATGGGTCATAGAAGAAATCAAAAGAGAAATCAGAAATTTTCTGGAAGTAAATAAGGATAACAGCACAACATACCAAAACTTATGGGACGCAGCAAAAGCAGTGTTAAGAGGAAAGTTTATATCAATAGGTGCCTACATCAAGAAATTGGAAAGGCACCAAATAGATGAGCTTTCAATTCACCTCAAGGATCTAGAAAAACTACAGCAAACCAGACTCAAATCTAGTAGGAGAAGAGAAATAATTAAAATCAGAGAAGAAATCAACAGGATTGAATCCAAAAAAACATTACAAAAAATCAGCCAAACGAGGAGCTGGTTTTTTGAAAAAATAAACAAAATTGACACCCCATTGGCCCAACTAACTAAAAAAAGAAAAGACCCAAATCAATAAAATCAGAGATGAAAAAGGAAACGTAACAACAGACACCACAGAAATAAAAAGAATCATCAGAAATTACTACAAGGGCTTGTATGCCAGCAAACAGGGAAACCTATCAGAAATGGATAGATTCCTGGACACATGCAACCTACCTAAATTGAACCAGGAAGACATCGAAAACCTAAACAGACCCGTAACTGAGACAGAAATTGAAACAGTAATAAAGGCTCTCCCAACAAAGAAAAGCCCAGGACCAGATGGATTCACTGCTGAATTCTACCAGACGTTTAAAGAAGAACTGACTCCAATTCTTCTCAAACTATTCAGAACAATCGAAAAAGAGGGAGTCCTCCCAAATTCTTTCTATGTTAACTTCCCTTTTAATACTGCTTTTGTTGTATCCCATAGGTTTTGGTATATGGTATTTTCATATTCATTTATTTCAAGAAAGTTCTTGATTTTCTTTTTAATTTCTTCAGTGACCCATTGATCATTCAGTAGCATGTTGTTTAATTTCCAAGTATTTATGAGTGTTCTATATTATTTTTGTTGTTGGT